>NC_047651.1:18406674-18506674 GCF_902201215.1 Prunus dulcis | reverse complement strand
AAGCAATTAATGATCTTCTGAGGGTGTATTTGCACATCCAACAATACTTAAATCAGTAAAACCAACAATCATGTAGAATAACTTATGCAATTCCAATTACCTATACCCTCTTGTTCTGGAGAGTCGAGTAAAATTTCTGAATCAGACGGCAGAAAGGGGGAACCAGGATAGTTTTCTAAGGCTCCTAAATCTGCAAATAAAATCATGTCAACGCATTAAAGAAACATTAGATATAAGCATTATTCAAAAGCAGCTTTATTGCTAAATTCATGCTTGGATCCAACGTCATTATATTTGCCCAGGCATGTAAGACCGAAATGCTATAAGCCTTTCAAACATCTTTAAATGTAAATATATGCTGCCATGGCAACAGCAGGTTTATGTTATTCAGAAGACCATTCACATAATGTATTCAAAAATTTGTTTCAATGATTCTAAATGTACGCTTCCTGCTATGCTTTTGGAGGAAGTTATGAAAGCCTGTCTAAGCTTTTGTAAGTTCGCATGAATGCTTCCTGCTATAACTTGGAGACGACTTAAGTGTGACTAGATGGATATTATGTGTGGCCTTCAACAATTTATTCGCTTTCTTTTCTCTGGGAACTTAGCTTGCTTTTATGTATTTGCAACTATTTCCTTTTTAAGATTGAGTATTTGCAACTAATTATAATTAAAATCTCAGACATAATTGTAGATCTGCAAATTGCTCGACACTACAAATTACCTCCCAAGTTTGACAAATCTGCTGTAAGATCTGATAGGCTGAAATTCCACTGAATCTGGTCCAGTGATCTGAGAGAATCCCGAGAATTTCCAGCCCCGCCATCAGGTGCAAGTTGCAACCCAACAGAACTTGCCACATCAGATGTAAATGTTGTATCAAGTGTTGATGTGTCTACTCCAATTCCTGATATGTCTGACGCGGAGAATGGGAAGTGACCACTGGATGCAACTGATGTAGGACTAACAGGAATCTCTGACATGGATGACATGGCACTGTTTGGTGGAATGACAGGAACCACATCAGCACCGCTGCAGTCCATCATCATACTTACAAAAAGGAGAAAAAACAGCTGCCATTAGCAACATTTCTATCAAACAAAACAGGATACAGGTGCACAGACAAGCCAATGTCATCCAATAAACATGTTCCCCAGGGAAAAGAACATGCTTGAACAATTGTATTTCTTATTAGAATGGGAAAGGGGGTATCAGAGGAACACAAGCTTCTTTATGGTTTTGGAAACAAATTAACTGTCATGTTAAATAGGTAATTAAAGAGAAAATGGGCAAAGGACAAATTCTCACTCATTCCCAGAATTCATCCGCATGGGATGAAAATTGCTAGGTGCAGGTACTCCATTAACTACATGACAGTTAGATATTCCACAGCCCATGGAATCAAGATGGGGTTGACCTGCTGCTGGCATTGGAGGTTGCTGAAGGACAGGGTATCCCATTGGTAAGTTGTTAACTGCACTGCAAACAAGTGGCAGTGAGCACTTTCTCTTTTTGGGTCAATTATTATGAAAATTATTATATAGAAATGTCAAATTACACATTACTGCAAACTCGCAGGCTTATATAGATCTGTACCCACAATAGAACTCACAGAAACAATAATGCTTTAATACTCACTATCTAGAATCACATTTTAACTTTTAAAGTCAAGCAAGAGTTTATCCAAAGTTCTAAAGAAGGAAGCACAGCTCTGTTAGCATTGAGAAACCAACTTATGATCCCTATTCCTTCCTTATGCATCCAACAAAGGAGTAATGGGGATAAAGTAGAGCTACTGCCAAAGAGCTTGGGGAAAAAATACCATAAAAGGATTAAGTCATGCTTTTCCACCATCATGTTACTGCAAGCGGAAAACTTACCAGGCATTGGATGAATCCCATTTTGTATAGGGGCCAAAGGAACCTTTGGAGACATGGGATTATACTTTGAGAGATGATAATGATGCTCCAGTAGATGATTGAACAGGAGGATTTGTTTTTTCAGTTTTAGCCTTATGTAATAAGCCCTGAAAAAGTCCGCATTTTCTTCTTCCAACTTCTGCCATACTGAATCAACAAAACAAACAAACAAACAAACCAAAAAAAACAAAAAACAAAAAACAAAAAAAAAAGAGCAAGTCAGCATTTTCTTCTGACTTACTTTTGAAAAGAAAATGATACGCATGTAGCTTCTCGAGATTACATATTTGTTCATCAATTTCTCTTTGTAAGAAGAGAAAAGGTCATGTATAGTAGTAGTAATATGTCTAGTTATAATCATAACATGTCCAGTTCCACTTCATGGAGTCATTGATCCCTATGCCAAAAGAAAGGCAGCGAGAGAAAATTATAAATGAAAGTTCTGGAACATTCTATCTACAATAGCTAATGGAAAACAAGTACGTCAGGATCATCTTTTAAGAAATCAATCAACTTGCAATATAAACATGTAAATGGCAGTAATCACAGTATAAATAGGTTTTAAGTTGCCTACCCAAAGTTGTAAATCCAGGATCTATCCTTGCGCGAGTCAAGAGGGTTTTAACTACCTCATCTCTATTCATATATAATTGTAAACACCGCTCTATTAGATTCTGGACCTAAAACGTTCATTTTGCAGAATATTCCATCACAAAGATGAGAAACAGATTAGTCAAGCTACTTCACAAACATTTTTTGGGGAAAAAAGTAAAGAGTAAAAGAGAATAAAATAGCAAATGTACAAAAAGGAAAGAAAAGACTGCAAAATTAGGTTGAATTTGATATCTTACAAGTTCGATATCTTGACGTGATACTTTCTTACTGTCATTGCCTGAAGTGGATACAGAAGCTGAATCCGTTGCAGGAGCCTCGGTAGTTTGGTTTTTGACTTCACCTTGTGAATCATGTATAACTTGACTTGATGATTGGATTTCTTGAGTGCTCTGCACATCCCCAAATAGGACTTTCATATTAGTAAAAAGTAGTATGTGCAAGATATGACACACTAACCACATGAAAAATTATGAAGTGACACCTGTGAGGTCTTCATTTCAGCTGAATGCAGGTTGACCACATGTCTTTACTCTTTAGAATGACTCTGGTATCTTCCAAGCTAAGATCGTGTTTAAGGAATCAATATTTATTCACTTTTAAATAGCAATGTAAACTAATGCAGTCTTTACCTGGAATGGAAGATCAATGACAAAAAAGTCATAAGCTTAACCACTTGCATAATTGAGTCAATAAAGTCATGAACACTTAAGAACACAAATCCATCAAAGCAAGATCTCTTCTATCAGTAAAATAATACTTAGTCAAAATTTAGAAGCATTTAGATTATAAGTTTCTACAGGAATATAACGATCATAGATATGTTTTGCATTGTGAAACACTCATCTAAACTTTTCCTCTACTAGGCTCAGTGCAAATCATTAACAAAATTTGGAAGTCATTATGGGGTGTTTGATCTACTATATTGGTCAGGAAAATTGGCCATTATAAGCCTGCAAATACACAAATAGTGCACGCAACAATCAGAGAGAGATTAAGCAGACACTTGAACAAAGTTATGTTGAAAGTTGAAAGCCTACACATGGTAAACACTTAATGTATCATGTTTCAACACATTGCATTAAAAACTCAATATTATACAATTCAATGAAGATCCCAACTGCTTTATTAATAATAGTTGCCTAGAAACACTCATTTATCAAACTGGCTATGATTTACCACAACAAAACAGCGAATTACCGTCCCAATGACAAGCATTGATGCTTAAGTAGCTTCCTCTTTTCAATGACACTAACAACACCAAACCTCAATAGATGTATTTCCAATCCGACAAATTTTATTCTGAAATCTTTGGAGTTTTCAATTCTGAGCAACAAAAACAGAATCCAAAGCTTGCTTGGAATTTTATTTTTTTGCTATACTCTTTAAAAGGCAAACCAAACCAGCTTTGTTACCACAAAATCCTAGTGTTTAATACTATATAAGAATGCCTTACACTCTCAATAACTGAGAAACTCTACAAAATTCACAAATGTACAAGTACATTAACAAAAAGGTGCACCCTTGTAAATCTCAGACAGATAAAGAATTTAAGAAACAAAAATAACTTCAATCAGATCTCAGCCAAGTCTATAAAATTTGCTACCTTACACATTACATACAAGCTTAGCCATTAAATAAACTAATAAATATCTTTAGAGAGAAGTAAATTTAAAATTAGAGAGAGACATACAGTCTGCAAACAGAGAGAGAGAGAGAGAGAGAGAGAGAGAATACACACAATAAGTTAAAATAATCAATAGAAGAAGAGGTGAAGATCTAACATATAATATATTACCTCACAAACCCAGTTTCCAAATCTCCAAGAATACAGGCAAAGACACTTTATTTCGACGAATTAAGAAAACCCAGCTGCTCTTTCAAGCTGAAGAGTCAGCAAAAATCCAGCAGAGACCAGTCTCTAGCAGAAAGAAAAAAGCTTCATCAACTACAAAGAAACACACTTGGAAGCTCAAATTTAAAGCTAGCTACTATTAGTTCAAGCACTGCTTAAGAACATCTTCCCCCATCAACGCTTAAAGGAAAAAAAAAAAAAAACATTGGTGGAGGCCCTGGAATGATATTTACACCAAAAGACTGAGGCAGAAGAAAGAGTTGAAAGGTTGCTAACTTGCTAGCTATGGCATTATTGTAAAGCTGAAGCGACTTAGAGATGGAGAGAGAGTGAGAGACTTGAAAAGACAAAGAGAAACATAGAAAAAGAAGAAAATCACACACCGAATTGAGATGATATTTGGGTTTGGCTTTTATACAGTTGGGCTTTCTATTTTGATATGTATTTTTTTTTTTTTCCAGGAAATTGAATTACGCGAGAAACTTACTCGAAAGGAAACGTTTTCTAAAAAAATATAAAAAGTAAAATAATATTAATAACGGTTGATATAGGCTTGGGACACGGGGTTTTTCGAGTGTACGGATTTTATTTTAATTATTGTTGGTGTAAGGAAATTATAATGAATGGGTCACTGTTCAAGGCTCACGAGGCCTCTGTGCCGCAGGCACTTGTCATGGCTCACGAAAGCAGCCTCCTTTTGTTTTCCCGATTTGTTTTATTACTTAAAGGGAATAATAAAACCTTTTTTAAAAAAGGTTAAAGTTCTATTTGTTCCCTTTTAGTGATTTACTGTGCTAATTTTTATGGGACGATTGTGCACTTTTGTATACCCTCTGTAGATCTTTTTTGTAAACTCCTGAATTCCCCCAAACTATTATCTAATTTTCGATTTCCCTTTAACTTGGTTTTTACAAACTAAAGGGACGTTTGGTATCCTCTTCAAATAGGGAACTCAAAAACTTTGATTTTTCTTTAAAACATCGAGTTCTTAAATCTATTTTAAGATTCAAAAACTTGTTTGGTATGCAACTTGAGAACTGTTTTCAAATCTTAAAAATTTGAAAACTTGTGGGTTGTTAAAAAAAACTGAATTTTTTTGTTTTTAATAGTTGGGATGTTTTTTTAGTTGTTCTTGAGTTTGAGTTTTTAAAAATATGGCTATCAAACATGTTTTCTTTATTTTGGACTCAAATTCTGTTTTTGAGTTTAAAAAGTTGGATCCAAGTTGAATACCAAATAGACTCTAACTTTTTTTTGCTAATATCCCCATACCCTCAAATTTCCAAATATTTCATCCATTTCTTCGTTAATATTAAAGATAAAATTGTCCATTCCATAGCCTTCTCCCTCTTTCCTTCCTCCTCCCCCAAATTCAACGCAACCATCACCTACGTTTTTCTGTTCGTTACGGTTTTGTAACTTTTTTCTTCTTGTTGTTTTTTTTTTTTTGGTATGAACCTTCAATCCAGCCCTCTCTCTCTCTCTCTCTCTCTCTCTCTCTCTCTCTCTCTCCCCCCCTGCGGTAAAGGACAACTATGCCCTCAATATTGACAAAAAAATGGATGAAATGTTTGGAAATTTGACGATAAGGGGGACATTGGCGAAAAAAAATTAGTTCGTATTCTTAATTGAATAAAAAGAGTTGAGGGGAAATCAAAAAAATTAAGTGATAGTTTGAGGGGCAATTTGGCAATTTACTCTTTTTTTTTAACAGTTCTATAACTACCATTTTATATTTTCAGTTTTCATAGTACTTCTAAAAGGGGGTGAAAGTATTTTATTGACAACTAAAACGCTTATGACTACACTTAGTACAACAATTTAAAAATGCTTATGAATCATAAAAATATTTTTCTAGAGAAGCACTAATCACTTCCAGGTACTTTTGAAAAATTAATCACTTCCAGGTACTTTTGAAAAATTAAGCACTTGAATTTTTAATAAAAAGTTCGACATTATTGTAATGAAAATATTTATAACAATAAGTGATTCATTTAACAACTGTTCCAAACGGGCCCTAAATCACACATAAGTCAAAAAGTTGAATTGTTTTTAAATGCAACAGGCATTATTCAAAGAGTAATGCTACACTTACCACATTTTTATCCTACATTTCTATACCACATGATGTGGCATGTCTATATTATATGCCACATAAATTAAATCAATGAAGTGTATTTTAATTAAGACAATTAGAAAAATAAATACTGAAATAAATCATAAAAGAAAAGAAATAATTAAATAATTTTAATTGATGTGGTTGTTCACCTCAACTGCCACATAAAATGATAAAGAAATGTAGTATGTAAATGTGATAAGAGTAGCATTATTCTTATTCAAAACACAACAAATTGTTGAAAAAATTTAAGCATCAATAATGGAAAAGAGAACAAAATTTATGGGTTTTGCGGTGTGTATTTATAGACCAGTCTTAATAAGATCATATAAGAAAATGACAACACTGCTGTAATAATGCATGCTATTCAAGTTGTTCATTGTTGTTTTTGTTTCACTCATTTTCTGGCCTCCACGCTAAACACAGCATGGTGCATAATTATTTACCCATTATTTTTGTATATATGCATAGGATAGGAGGGAGGGGCCAATATCAGTGTGGTCCAAAACCATGGAAAAATCTCCTACCCCATCAAGCTGATTCTTCATTGTCATTTGTAAAAAGAGACATTCAAGATATTATTCTTCAAAAGGCCAAGGACCACTTTCCTACAATCATAGTGTCATAGTAAAATAATTTATGGGTAATTATGCATTCCTTATTTGTGAGCGGTAGAGGAGTGCCAAAATCATCCCGTAATACCACATTATTGGTCTGTAAGATTTTAGATTTCGTATCGAATAATCTCGCTAACACCTAATTAAAAAACAAGTAAAACATTGAAATGTTTTTTTTTTTTTAAATAAGTCAAATTCATGAGCCATATAGATCTCGTTTGTTTTTCTTAAAAGATATTTATTTTTACAATTGAATAAGTGATCTACAATTGAACACGTTTGTGAGTACTTGGGGGGTTGTCAAACGTGAAAGTTGAGTAAAGGAGATATATGCGTTTGGAAAAACCACGTGACTTGGGATGATGGTTTGGGTACTTTTCTCGACTAAATTTCTGATCTTTGTCTTCCCTCAAGTTAAGACGAGTCTCATCTCTCAGATCAAACCAAGAAAGCAACAATAATTTGTCATACCCTCAACTTAGAGGAAAGAAAAGGCCAACATTTCTATATGGCCGACCAACTAATATGAACTCCATTTACCTACCAAATCTAAGCCACAAAAATCTACCAACAGCAATAATGTCTATTCTCCCATCTTTGTATGTATTTAGAACCATTATTATAATTTATTTATTTTTTTCTATATAGTGCGAATTCATATTGTATGCATATATTTTATAACGGGATAAATTTTTCATATTAGGGTTTAGATTTATATATCTGGTCAATAGTCTGAGAGCCTTTTTGCATATCCATAAGCTGAAAACGAAGAATGGTCTCATTGGCCTGAGAAGATTGAGAAAAATGGCATTGGAGACAATCCCAAATATCACGCGTAGTGTCGTAGCCAATTGTGGGATGAAGAATAGGCTTAGAGAGAGTACTTATGAGATAGCTAATTAGGAGTTGATCCTGTTGATACCAAAGAGCATGAACGAGGTTAGGTTAAATAAGAGTGGCGGTGGTGGTGGTATTTGTATCGGTGATGGGAAGAGTTATAGTAGTAGAGGGTTGGGGATGAGTACCATCAACAAATTTCCATAAATCATGGCCAATGAGAAAGGATTTGATTTGGCAAAGCCAAGGAAGATAATTAGAATCGATAAGTTTGATGAAATGTGAGGAGTTTGGGAGGAAGGGCATGGTGTGGAAGAGGAAGAGGAAGAATCGGTGGACACCATAGGGGCTGTCGGTGAGGAGAAAATGAGAGGTAGGATCGAGATGAGATAATCCGAGGATTTAGGCTAATATCATGTAGAAAACGTGTTTAGTTTAGGCATTTGAGTCAAACAATATGGGTAGAATATTTTTCAAGTTGTATTTCATTCTTCAAAAGAAGGTTTTTATCACACAATATCTGTACAAAAAGGAAAGAAATATAATCTTAATAAACTAGGAAATAAATATTCTAATTAAGCTAGGATCTCGCTAACACTCCCCCTCAAGTTGAAGCAAAGATGTCACGCATGCCCAACTTGTCAAACGAGTTGAGAAAGACCGTAGTATACAAAGCTTTCGTAAGAAGATCTGCCAGTTGATACTCGGATAATATAAACGGAAAAGAAATAATTTCAGCATCTAACTTCTATTTAACAAAATGTCGATCAACCTCCATGTGCTTTGTACGATCATGTTGCACAGGGTTATGCACAATTGCAATTGCAGCTTTATTATCACATTACAAATCCATGGGTTTTTGGGGGTCCAAACACAAGATCTTTCAACAATCTTCTCAACCATAGTAACTCGCACACACCTTGAGCCATCCCACGGTACTCGACCTCGGCACTAGACCTAGACACCACTTTTTACTTTTTACTCCTTCAAGCAACAAGATTACCACCAACAAATGTGAAATACCCAGACGTAAAACGTCTATCAGTGACTGAACCAGCCCAATCAGCACCCGTATACCCTTTCACATCTATATGACCATACTTGCAAAACATTAACCCATTTCCAGGAGTTACTTTCAGATACCTCAAGATGCGCATCACAGCACCCATATGATCTTCACTAGGAGAATGCATAAACTAACTCACTACACTCACTGGATACAACCCCAACTTATAATTCTGTTCACTAGGGGTATCAATTGGTTTACAATCTAACATTCTAGTCTCTGCAAGTAAATCCAAAATATATTTTCTTTGAGACAGAAAGATACCATGTTTAGATTTGGCAACTTCAATCCCAAGAAAGTACTTCAAATCACCTAATGACTTCATCTCACACTCGAAAGCCAGATACTTCTGAAGATTTTTTATTTCTGCCTGATCATCTCCAGTCACAATCATATCATCAACATAAATAATTAAAGCTATCAATTTGCCTTTATGATGCTTTAGAAACAAAGTATGGTCTGAGTTACTCTGTACATACCCAAATTTTTTCATCGATGCTGGAAATCTCCCAAACCACGCTCTTGGAGACTGCTTCAATCCATATAAAGACTTCCACAACTTACACACAACACCTTCCTTAGAGGTTACTGGAATACCAGGAGGAAGATCCATGTAAATCTCCCCTTGAGGTCACCATGTAGAAATGTATTTTTGACATCAAATTGTAATAAGGGCCAGTCGCAGTTAGCAGCCAGGGACAATAGTACACGCACAATATTGACCTTTGCCACTTGAGCAAAGGTCTCCAAATAATCCACTCCATAGGTCTGAGTATAACCCTTTGCTACCAATCTAGCCTTGTAACGATCAATGGAACCATCAGCTTTATACTTCAAAGTAAACACTCATCTGCATCCAATAACTTTCTTCCCTCGTGGCAAAGGAACTAAATCTCATGTTTTATTCTTGTTCAAGGCATCCATTTCAACATTCATGGCATCCATCCATTTGGGGTTAGATAAAGCATCATGCAGCTTAGTTGGCACACATACACTAGATAATTGACATAATATGATGCATATGACTTAGACAAACGATGAGTTGACACATAATGGCTAATGAGATATCTAGACTTGACATGTATATCAGGAAAATATTGTACTTTAGGTTTCCCAAGAGTAGTTCGTGGGGGTAACTGATAAATAGACACAAATAAATCATTAGAAATTACATCACTTGATTTACTATTACGAGTAGATTGGGGCACTGGCAGGGCAGAGGGGGGTATTGCATCGAACGCATCCATACAAGAATCATTATCATTAGATATAGGTGATTGATCACTTGCTTCAGTGTGACTAGTCGTTTTGACATTGAGAGCATTTGCTTCATCTCCAGATATAGGCGACTGATCGAGTTCCAAATGGCGATCAGTCATTTCTTCACAGGGACCACAAGTTTCATCTTCAGATATGGGTGATCGGTCACTTGCTTCAGTGCGACAGGTCGTTTCCTTCCCTAGAGCAGTATCTTCAAACAGATCATTCTCTAATCCAAGACTCTCCAATTCACTCCCCCTCTCCTCCTGAATTGGAGATGAGGGAGAAACATAATAAGGCACTTCTTCATGGAAAGTCACGTCCAAAGTAACATGCACCTTCTAGGTAGGTGGATGATAGCACTTATAACCTTTCTGAGTAGACGAGTAACCAATAAAGACACATCATATAACACAAGGATTAAGTTTACTCCGTTGATGAGAGTAAACATGAACATAGGCAACACATCCAAAAACTTTAGGGGGCAACTTGGAGATTGAGACAGGGGAATGATCACCAAACACATCATGTGGAGTCCTGAAATCAAGAACCCGGCTAGGAGTACGATTAATCAAATATGCAGCAGAAAAAACAGCATGCCCCCAAAGATAATGGAGAAAAAACATGTCCAACATAAGGGAGCGAGCAACTTCAAATAACTGTCAATTCTTGCTTTCAGACACACCATTCTGCTGAGGAGTAAATGAGGTTGTCGTTTGGTGAATAATACCTTGAGCATGAAAGAAAGATGCTAAAGTGTTATTCACACATTCGCCTCCATTATCAGTCAGGAATACTTTGACCCGAGCATGAAACTGAGTAGACACCATAGTACAGAACTCTGGAAGGATGAAAGCAACATCATGTTTATTTTTCAGTACGAAAACCCAAGTGAGTCGGGTACAATCATCAATAAATGTGACGAACCAACGAAATCCATTCGAAGTAACGCGAGCCAGACCCCACACATCAGAATGCACTAAATCAAAAGGCTTTGCAGCTTTACTGTCACTTAAAGGAAATATAGTGCGATGACTCTTGACCAAAATACATGTCTCACACTTAAAACTGGACTCATCACAAGAGCGGAATAAAAATGGAAACAGACGCTTAAGGTAGCTAAATGACGGGTGTCCCAAGCGACGATTCCATAACCAAATTTGATTTTTGTCTTTGACACTGCAACTTTGAATAGTATTAATGACACGATCACGAACTGGTGCAGAAGGCAATGTTAAATAATATAACCCCTATCCGTTTACCATGCCCAATCGTCTCATGAGTCTTGAGATCTTGAAAAGAGCAATGCGTATAATAGAAAGTAGCAGAAGCATTAAGTGTATCAAGTAATCGACCAACAGATAACAAGTTACAATGGATATTGGAAAATAGTAATGCACGAAACAAGGACAGAGTAGGAGTAAGAGAGATTGTGCCCTCACCGGTAATTGGAGAGGGCAAGCCATTAGCACTAGTTATGTATGGGTCACGAGTGTTACTAGACAACTCATCAGAAAATTTAGCATCATAAGTCATATGATCAGACGCACCAGTGTCAATTATCCAAATATTGGAGTCAGTACCTGGAATAGAATCAGAAACACACAAATTTGTATAAGCAGCAGTAACAGCAGCAACAATGGAGTTATCACCCATGATTGCAGCATAAATTCAACATATCACGACAGAATATACAACGGAACACAGCAGAGGCACAAATACGGCAGATGCGACACAACATAGTACATAACGGAACACAGCAAAGACACAAATACGGCAGATGCACAAACACAGTAGAGGCACGAACACTACAACACGACACACAAACCCAGGAGGGCACACACGGCACAGGTAGAGAAAAAAAATATGGGGATAGAACACGGGTGAGCACAACACACAGGTCACCATAAAAGTTAGCTCTGATACCAAGTCAAACAATATGAGTGTAATATTTTTCAGGTTGTATTTCATTCTCCAAAAGAATGTATTTATAGTACAATGATGTAACCCTAGTAGAGTCAAACTAGGAAACAAAATAAAAACCTAATTACACAATATTTGTACAAAAAAATATATATATAATTCTAATAAACTAGAAAATAAATATCCTAATTAAATTAGGATCTCACTAACAATTTGCTCTCGTCAAAATTCTATACTAGAGGTAAATATTTGATTCTCATCCGAACAAGTCTTTAATTTTGAATTTGATTTAAGCATTCTTTTCAACCGTGAACACAACAACACAAACTTAGAAAATGATGGTGCGAAGGAAAGCAGAAATACCTTTGTCTTTTGCCTTGCTCCTTTTTCAAATGCTAAAAAGTCGGTTTTTATGAGCAGCAACGTGGCAGCATCGTATTGGAAATTACTGGTTCAGGTTGAAAAGCATTATAGAAAAAAGCAGATTATATAAAAAGTCGTATTGTATGCATCAAGACGTCCAATCTAATTTCTTAGTATGCAACAAACAACTCAGACACCTCTTGAATCCAAAAAAAAAAACCTCTTTGATAAAAGGTTTTGTTGTGTTGTTTGTTTGTAGCAACGTTAGGGGCCCGAAGGTTGTTCAGACCTATTAGGGAATTATTGGAGGGAGGCAAGGACCACTTTCATCCATATCATCTTTATCTTCTACCTTCTTTCTACTTCATGCTTATGTGACTTTTGTCCATGCTCTTGGTAATTTTGGTTTTTGCTTTTAACAACTCAAGAGTTGTGTCGGGCCACTTCCGAGTCTTTCTAGAACTTGGTTATAAGCCTGACATTAATCAACGGTTATTAGTCATTCATTATTGATTCTAATAAACATTGCTTGCAGGGTTTTGCCGATACACATTGTTTTCCTCTTTACCATCTCATATGATTTGAAAAAAAAAAAATACACGTTTAATTTTTATTTTATTTTATACTTTTTTTGTGTGTTATAATTTTATATTAGAGACATGCATATCTAATAGATTCGTGTCTAGAGACAGAAAATCGGGGATGGATATGAGGGTGGTAAATTCGACCTCACCCTGCCTAGTGCGTAGTGAATTGTTTCCTCCAATTATTATTATTTTTTTTGTGGGTAAATAATTAAATTTATAGTACATGTGAGTTAGGCCAGTTCGTAAATGTAGTGTGCCCGCATCCTTGCACTCAAGTTTGATTCCCGTCCCCTACTTATTTGCATTGTCAATTTTTTTAATTTTTTTTTTCTAATTTATGGTTGGCCAAATTTGGCGATGTGAAATGCTTGGTGTCTCATTGGCAGCAAACAAATGTTGATTTGGGCCAAGACTAGTTTTGACAAAAATCCGAGTCTATGACGGGCCAGCCTTTGAAAAAGCAAAAAGGACCGGACGTCTCTGGTGTGGGTTTATACACACTAGCACTCTACTAAAACGGTGTCGTTTATGCTTGGAGCCTAAACCCAACCCTATCCTATCCTAAACTATAAAAATGATCACTTGCATTTCGTAAAACCCTAAACCCTAAATCCCCATTTCGGGGACTTCTCACACCATTCCACCACAAGAACCTCCATGAAAACGACGTCATTTTCGACTACGTTCATGCCCGTTAGACTCTTACCCCAACTCCGACTCCTCAGCACTTCTCTTCCGGCGACCCATTTCCCACCCATGAAGTTCGCGCCTACCCTTTCGTCCTCTCGGGCCGTGCCCATTTTGTCTCGGGTCTTCCCATTGAGGCTGAGGTACATGGGCTTAGGTTTTCGTCGTTCGTTGCAGACTGAGCGGGCATTCTCGACTCGTGCCTTCCGAGGCCCCAGAACCGGGTCGGGCTCCGAGTTGCCACGTGGGTATGAGAGAAGGGCTGGTGGAGCTTCGAAGAGCCTGATAGAGGACGAGGCTGAGCTCAGTGACTGGGTCAGCGAGTTGAGGAGTGACTCGCCCCGTGGCCGCGAGGACGAATTGGAGGGTCGTAGAGGTAGGGTTAGAGAGAGGGGTACTGACAGAGAGCCTTATCCGATTAAAAAGAGCAGGAGAGAGAGTGACTCGGGCGATTTTGGTGAGTCTAGAAGGCGAGATTTTCGGTCCCCAAATCAGTCATTTACGAGAAATGGAGGTATAAGCAAGCGGTTCGATAATAAATCTGAGGGCGATAAGAAAGATAGACCATTTCCACCCAGAAACAATCGCGGGAACTCAAATTCAAGTGGCGAGTTTGGTGATTCGAGCAGGCGAAGATTTCCTAACCCAAATGAATCTTTTTCGAGAAATTCAGGGATAAGTAAGCGGTTTGATAACAAATTTCAGAGTGATGATGATAAGGAAGACGGGTTGTTTCCGCGCAGAAATAATCGCGGGAATTCAAATTTGAAAGCGGATTCATTTACTAGGAATGGAGGTGTCGAGGGTCTAAGAAGAGGTGGAAGAGAGACTGGTAAAACATTGCGTGTGATGGATGATACTGAAGAGGAGGAGGAAAAACCGACCGGTTTTAGGATTGAGGATTTGCTTAGTGAGGAAGAGAGTGATACTGCTATTTCTGATGATGATGGCTATGGAGTATTAAGAGAAAAAAGTGCAACTTCTTTGTTTGGTTCGGATAATGAAGTGACAGTAAAGGTTTTGCCGAAAAGTTCACCTGGAAGCTCTGACTCTTATTTGAGTGAATCTCGGTATGTATGAATCACCATTTCTATAATGAATTTGGGGACACGTTTCTTGTTTAACTTGTTTTGAATGTTTTCAGGTTTGATCAATGTTCTGTCTCTCCGCTGTCCTTGAAAGGAATCAAGGATGCAGGATATGAAAAAATGACTGTAGTACAGGAGGCTACTCTTCCAGTAATACTCAAAGGTTTGTTTTTGTTTGTTTCTTTACAAAATGTTGCACAAACTTTACAATAACTACTATAAAATCCCAGTACCCATCTGGTTTTTTTAACAATGGGTCTTTGAGATGACTACTGTAAGACCCCAGTAACCATCAATTCCATTGTTTAATCCGCAATAACCATAAGGTCAAGTTACTTGTGTCCTCATAAGTTTGTTTGTTATTTCTTTGGTTTTTTTTTTTTTAACCCCTTTAGAGTTTATTGTTCTGCCATGTGTGTCCATTCTATTAAAGTGCTTATTCTAATTAATTATGTTTTCTAGGTAAGGATGTTCTGGCCAAGGCTAAAACAGGGACTGGAAAAACTGTGGCGTTCTTGGTATGACATCTCATTTGTGTCTGTCTGTGTGAATGAATGGTCCATACTACTTTTTATTTATTTAAGGCACTGCATTTGTACTGTTAATATATATAGCGGCAGGGGATTTTTCATCCTATTTGATGTTGAAATTCTTTGTTGCAGCTTCCATCAATTGAAGTTGTTGTAAAATCACCCCCTATTACCCGTGATCAAAAGCGACCCCCAATTCTGGTGCTTGTAATATGCCCAACTCGAGAGCTGGCAAGTCAAGCTTCTGCAGAAGCCAATAAGTTATTGAAGTATCATCCTTCTATTGGCGTTCAAGTTGTGATTGGAGGTACAAGACTTGCTTTAGAACAGAAACGCATACAAGCAAACCCTTGCCAGGTAAGATTTTTATCATTGCTGGAGGACTTTGTCATTTACGGTAACGTCCTGTTTTATTCACTTCACTGTCGATCATCAACTGAGCTTATACATTGACAAAGCGCTGCAATATCATGGGATAGTTAAGTGGCTTTTACTAAGTTGAATTAAGGTTGAATTGAGAGGGAGAGGTCGGATGAAGGTAGTAGGTTCCATTTACTGGATTCATTCCTATTATTATTTTCACTTAATGAATTCCCAGTAAATTTGATACTGGCTTTTTGCTACAAGTATGCTTTAATAATGGTGCCAACTAAGGACAAAGATGAAAATTCACGTCAACATATATATGTTTATAGACGTTTATTTGTGATTTGACACATTAAAAACTTGCAGATTCTTGTAGCTACACCTGGAAGGCTCAAAGATCACATTGAGAATACCGCAGGTTTCGCAACTAGGCTGATGGGTGTCAAAGTCCTTGTACTTGACGAAGCTGATCATTTGCTGGATATGGGATTCCGTAAAGACATTGAAAGGATTATTTCAGCTGTCCCCAAACAACGGCAGACACTTCTGTTTTCTGCCACAGTTCCAGAAGAGGTTTCTTTCACTACTTTTTTCTGTGGTAATGTGATTTTTTGGGATAAAAAATAAAAGAAACTTACATATACATATGTTACATGTGAACATCAATCTTTCCTGATTGTAGGTCCGTCAAATATGTCACATTGCTTTAAAAAGAGATCATGAGTATATCAATACAGTTCAAGAAGGCAGTGAAGAGACGCATGCACAGGTAGGTTCTTTTATATTATGTGTGTGTGTATTTGTATATGTCTATATATATATATATATATATATATTTCTATTCTAAAAAGAAATGGATGATTTCAGGTCAGACAGACGCATTTAGTCGCTCCATTGGACAAGCATTTTTCCCAAGTATATGCTCTTCTTAAAGAGCATATTGCAGATGATGTTGAATATAAGGTATGCATTGTATTACCACAAAAGCCCATGCTGCTGACTTCATGCATCTAAACTTTTCGTTGAACAGTTGATAGTGTTTGTCATTAGGGGACTACTTTATTGAATCGGTAATATCACGGACTTTTTTGGGAGAGGCATTTATGTTACCACCGTTACTACAATCTTGAATAAAACATGTGGTCTTTATCACAATTATTGCAATCTTATCTAAACCATGCCATTTTTTATTTTGCATAGGTTCTTGTATTCTGCACTACTGCTATGGTCACACGATTGGTTGCAGACCTTCTTGGTGAGCTGAACTTGAACGTCAGGGAGATCCATTCTAGGAAGCCACAGAGTTATAGAACCCGAGTTTCTGATGAATTTCGGAAATCAAAGGGTCTTATTCTTGTAACTTCTGATGTATCTGCACGTGGGGTCGATTATCCAGATGTTACCCTAGTCATACAGGTAATATACAATGTCAATTATTAGCTTATGCAGACTTTACTTGACTTCATGGCCATTTGTCATTGTTTTTAGCTTGCAATATTTAGGACTTCGCATTTTAGTTGTTGCTTGTTAGATGCATTCTTGTAACACATTGACAAGGTAAAAATATATATCTTGTTGCTTTATTCCTCCTTATGAATCTTTTACAGAGTTCCTAGGCATTTCAGAATTTGGCATTTAATTTGTAATGCAAAACTGGTTACTTTATTTGAACAAGACTTGAGTTTCTTTACCTTTGTTTAAGCCCCAAGGTTAGTTTCGATAAATATTTTTTGGAACTTCAGCTGTCGCGGATTTAAACCCCAGCTTCCCCCTCCCCCCTTCTGTTGCATTCACAGGTGGGCGTGCCAGCTGATAGACAACAGTATATACACCGACTTGGTAGAACCGGTCGTAAAGGCAAAGAAGGGCAAGGGATATTGTTACTGGCTCCTTGGGAGGAATTCTTCTTGTCCGCTATTAAGGATTTGCCAATAACCAAGGGTTCCGTACCTTCAGTTGATCCAGACACTACGAAGAAGGTGGGTTTCTCCATCTCTCTCAGTTCTCTCTTCCCATTTTCCTCGAAGCTTACAGTTTTATCCAAAATTAAATGTTGGCATTGTATCTAACAGGTGGAACGAGCGCTATCCAAAGTGGAGATGAAGAACAAGGAGGCAGCATATCAAGCGTGGCTTGGGTATTACAATTCGAATAAGAAAGTGGGGCGCGATAAGCATAGGCTTGTGGAGCTTGCTAACGAGTTTAGCCGAAGCATGGGGCTGGATAATCCTCCAGCCATTCCCAAGCTTGTTCTTGGCAAGATGGGGCTTAAGAATGTCCCTGGATTGCGTTCCAAGTAGTTAGCAGCTCCGGCTGTTGATTTCATTGCCCCAATTAGTATTTGTTGACAACTGGAAAACTATATCAAATAGAAGAGATTTCTTATATTTTACGTTTTCCATTAATTTTGTATTTGAAGTTTAACCTCTGCTTCTGCCATGCACGGCTAACAACACGAAATTAAACATATTAGTTGAAAAATCTGGCTAGTTATAAGAAAATTTATTTTGTCAACTAATAAGAAGTAATAAAAGAACGAATGCATTGCCAAGGCTCTAATCTGCGAACCTAATGTGCCCTTAGTCCTCATTTGCAAGCTTGGCTCCTTTGTTTTTATTTATTTTTATAATAATATTTCCCAATTGGTTTCAATAAAGTTATCTTTCTTTGATAAAACATAAATAAATATCCCGATTGCTTTGGGTTTTCAATATTAATGTTGGTTTTTCTATATTGATTTAATATCCCGGTTGCTTTGGGTTTTCTATATTAATTTAATAGGATAATATTAATGTTGATTCTCCTATTTAAAATTGATTTTCATGTAGAGCCCAGTATACAAGGGGCGATCAACCTACAACTTCATATGCAATTTTTTGTCAATCACTCAACTCTCTCTCTCTCTCAAATTCTTAGATTTTATTATGCAGATCCGCCACTGCTTCCGTGGGAAGGAGAAAACGAGTCCGCAGGGCAAACCCAAACACAAAGAAGAAGATCAATATCAAAACGCCATGGTCACCAACCAAAATCACAGGCCTTACTTGCCTGACGACATGATCTACCAAATTCTCCGACGTCTCCCCACCAAAGCTGCAGTCCGGACGAGCACTCTTTCCAAGCAATGGGAAGGTGTCTGGTCTCTCCTTCCCTCGCTAGATTTCGACGAGGGCGGTAACCCTGACAATTGTTTTCGCCACAACGACGTCGTTGACACCGAAAACTTACTTCGACATAAAAGGTTCGTCAACAACATCTTGGCAAAGTGTTTGGAATATCGTCAAGAACACAAGAAGCAGAAAGATGTCTTGGATAAACTGAAAATCCACATGGAATGGTACTCAGCTAAAGGCGACGTAACTCTTATAAATAAGTGGTTGGACTTTTCATTTGAGACAGTGTGAAAGAGTTAGATATCTGCCTCAGAATTAGTAAGTTGGATTGGAATCTTTGGATCGTGGGTTGTCGTTTTACCACTGCATATCTCGGAGGACCTTTTTTAATGCAAAATCTTTGACTGCTCTACCTTTGGAGCACGCGAGAATAAAAAACTTTAACCACACAGACACAGACATAGCTGTGCCTAAGTCCACCATGTACACAAGCCTTCTTCCCTCTTTGAAAACCATGTGCCTCACAAGTGTCTTCTTCGATAAATATGCTCTCTTCTCCTTAATTCGGTGGGAGTGCCCTTCCATCGAGCCCTTGTCACTAGCTGCATGTTCTTTTGAGGATTCCGTATTTAATGTTTCAAGTTCCAGTCTCAAATCCTTGGAGGTTATGGATTGCACGGCTTGGAAAGTTGAAGTTGGTGAATCTGTGAATCTTGAATGTTTTACCCTCGTTTCATTACAATTTCCGCTTGCGGAGATGTACCTGAAAAAATCTGATAACTTGAGATATATCGACATCTATGCTCACCACTTAAAAAGTATTTTGTTAGTAGGATGCCATCAAAGTGTGAAGGCCGCAATCTGGACTCCAAGTCTACTTTATTTAGATTTCAGTGGTTGTGTGAGTTACTCCAATTTTCATGTGAAAGCTCCAAATTAATGTTGGCCAGAATTGGACTTTGGGACCTTTGGGACGAAGAGATATCCCCCATCGATGGCCCGTGGAAACATTTTCCTACCCTAAGAAATTTGCTTAAAGAATTCGGTTGCCGCAAATTATTATCTCTCATTCCTCGTGATTTTAAGGTATTTATATCTATGCCTATATGCTTGCTAAGTTTGGTTTTGAATAGTTTTCAATTTTTGTACATATATAGATAGGGTAACTTGCAATTTTAGCGTCAATTTATTCTTAATTTATTCTTCAACTAATTTAGAATTTAAATTAAATTAAATAGCCAACTGCGATAAAGAGGGCGAGTTGAATGGCTAGTCAACTGAGCATGACCAATCAACCAGCCCTCTCTATCCGGCAACTAAAAGCTAAAGGTGGCTTGTGTTGTGTGTGTATATTGTAAGTTGGTTGTTCAATTACTCCTTATGAATTGATGGTTTCCTTGTTTCTATTTGTTTGTTGTGGATGGTGCAAGGATAAGAGAGGGGATTTTGGAATTGGAACTCAGAGTTCTAGCTTTAGATAGAAGTCATAGACTTGTTTCTCTATTTTCTGTTTTTTAATTGATTTTCAATGAGAGTAACTCTCTCTACAAAATATCTATTACAAGCTTAATTGCCCACTTGGCGGTTGGCTTACCTACCAAAAGGAAAGGCTAGAAATAGGCAATACACATGCCACCTATGTGGCCTCCTAATAGCCATACAAACAAAAACAGCAATATTAAAGTTTCCTACAAAATGGCTCAAACTCAATTTTCAGAGAATTATTACTAGAGTTTCCCACAAACGTGGCTCAATCTTTGTTTTTGTGCGTCTTACTGAAAATTTTGTAAAAAATAGGTGTATTAAACATGAAAAATACGTATGTATATATATAATACATTATTAAATGTGAACATGCTAGAATCTTTATATGGGTAATAACTCTGGAAAAGTAAAAAATGAAAAAATAACAATAGATACTCGATTAATGGCCTAATAGTAACGGATAGGGCTCTTGAACTATGGAGAAATTTAATTAGGACACCAAAACGATTTCACAAAAGACTCAGTAAATACAAATTAATTATTTTGTGGAACTTTTCTATAATTTTTTATACTAATTAATAATTAAAATATAATTAGAAATTAAAGTAATTCAAAAAGGCTAAGATATTATTTAATTACATATATTAAATTAAAGAAGTAGGCCAAAAAACAAAAGTAGAGAAAATAATTATATGTTTTTTTAAATTTAAAAAAGAAAAACAAACCTGTCCCGACGAAAGTTCGTCAGTACAGGTCTATGCCAGCGAAATTTCTAGTATTAAATTTTCTTTTTAAAAAAATATAGCCAACCGGCTATACTCTTTATAAAAAATTTTTTAAAAAAAGGGCGCGGCCAGCGCATAGGTGCCACGTGTCAGACCAGTCAAGCCTGGCGGCTGTACTATTATTTTCAGAAAGGAAAAACGAGTAGAGCCGAGCGTCTATACTATTTCTTTAAAAAAAATAAAAAATAATCTAGTATAGCTATTCGCTATACTAGAGCGCATATGCGCCACGTGTCAAATAGGAATAGCCGTTCGGCTATACTACTTTTTGTTTTAAAAATGTAAAAAGGCATATAGACCGGCTATACCATCTTTAAAAACAATTAAGAAAAACTGAGTATAACCGTGAGGCTATACCTTTAAAAAATATATATATTATTTGTATTTAATAGTATGTGAGAATTTTGTGTATAATACATGAATTTTGTGTCTTATCAAAATTTTTGTAAAAAATAGGTGTATTAAACATGAGAAATAGGGTAATAACTCTGGAAAAGTAAAAAAATGAAAATGGGACAATACATACTCGAGTAATGACCTACTAGTAATGGAAATTAATGATTTTGTGGACTTTTTCTATAATTTTTTTATACTAATTAATAATTAAAATATAATTACTAATTAAAGTAATTTAAAAAGGCTAATATATTATTTAATTACATATATTAAATTAAAGAAGTATGCCAAAAAACAAAAGTAAAGAAACTAATTATATGTTTTTTAACTTTTTTTTTTTTCAAAAAAAACCTGAACAGGTGTATGCCGGCGAAATATCCCGCATTAAATTTTCTTTTTAAAAAGGTATAGCCGAACGGCTATACTATTTATATATTTAAAAAAAGGACACACCCAACACACAGGTGCCACGTGTTAGAAAAGTAAAGCCGGGCGGCTATATTATTTTTGAAAAAAAGGAAAAACGAGTATAGCCGTCAGGCTAGACTATTTCTTTTATAAAAAACAAAGAATCTAGTATATCCAAGCGGCGATACTATTTATATGCCCAGTGCAATTGTAGTGACAGTGGTGGTTTTGGTGGCATCGACTTTGTTTTTATTTTTGTGTGTTTACGGATTATGTATTTTCCCCAACTATCATCAGCAGTTGTGTCTCGGCGTTTGATCTCCATTACTGTCAATGGCTCTTCCAAAATTATATACACATGAAAATTAAGTATAAAAAAATATATTGTACAGGAAAGTTGAAACTCTTCCTGGTGCTTTAGCTTCACACGAGATCTAGGAGAGCAGAAGAATGAGATTGAAAACACATCTTTTCTGTTGTATGGTCGTAGCAGACACCTTCAAGCAGAGGCAGCTTATTGTTTATAGCATATACTCCTTTGTCACTAATCAAAATAGGATTTAACAAACCAAAATGGACGCCATGTACAACAGTTCAAAAAGAATTTAATACAATGGAAATCTAAAAATCAAATACATATCTTTGTAACTTCCTTCTTCTTCTATATAAATAAGAAGCCCAGATCTTCCTTCTTCTTCTTCATCCAGCAGTGCCCCCACTCATCAATTCTTCTTCTTCATCCTTAAGAAGCCCAGATCTTCCTTTTTCTTCTTCATCCAGCGGTGCCCCTACTCATCAATTTCTTCCTCTTCATTGTCGCCGGCGTCGGGTTCTCTTCTCCATTTTCATTTTGTTTTCTCACGCGTGCCTATGTGTTCTTTTGACAAAAGGATTTTTTTTTTTTTTGGGTCAAAGGATTTTGTTTAATACTCACAGTTTCACCCACACCCCACGTGATGGCTGGTCATATCGTTTTGACAAAAGGATTTTGTTTTGTTTGTCTTATTAAAAGTAATAATATTATAAGTTTAAAAACCAAGACAAGTGGAAGTATGTTAAAAGTAATAATATTATCATTTTTATGTTATTTAAAATATGTTTTAAATTATATATATATTGTTATTTTTAAATTTTTATATATTTTTTAAATTGCAATATTCACGACGTATCATATCCTAATTTTTGAAAATTTATCGTATCTCTGTGTCGTGTCGTATCGTATCCGTGTTCGAGCTTCTTAGGACTTAACAAACCAAAATGGACGTCTTAATACAATGGAAATCCAAAAATCAAATAAATACCAAACAGATTCGGGTGAAGTATCAGTAGGGGTGGGTACGGTTCGGTTTGGACCGGTTTTGGGGAAAAATAGAACCGGATTTCGAAAGTACTGATCGGTTCGATTTGGACCGATTTTGTTTAAAATCCATATAGAAATCCGAACCAACCCAGACCTGTCCGATTCGATTTGGTTCCTGCAGTTTCGGTTTGGGCATGGGCCCGACCTACCCAAAATGTATTTATATACTAACATACCCCAAATTTATATACTATCATGCTAACTTTTTTGTACCAGCATATATAGCATGTATTTAACATAAACTCAGCATATAGCAACACTTATCATTATACAAAGCATATAGCACATTATCATTATACAAAGCTTCATTTCCAACTAAATGATAATATCAACACTTAACTAGAAAGCAACTGAAAAACATAAACCAATTAACTAGACTTAGGGTCAGTTTGGCATTGCTGTGTTGTGAAAATAATCGCTATCAGATTTGCTGTGAGAGAAAGCAGTTTGGCGTTTGGTAAACTTTTTGTTATAAATGTTGTTGGTACTGATTCCCGCATAATTAGAAAATGATTGCCGTATAATCATTAAACCCAACCCCTCTTCAAAACTGATTTCTGCATAATCAGAAAATGAAAGCACCTCATTATCTGCTTTCCCTTATAGCTTTCTCTCACAGCAATTTTTAATAATAAGTGATTTTCTCATAGTTTACCAAACGGGCTGGGCTTCCCAAATTTTTGTAAAAATCACTTGTCACCCCAAATAACCAATGCCAAACAGGCACTTAAGCAAAGTAAGAAAATAAAGAGTTTCAAATTGCAGTTTTGACAAATCTGACCTCTGTTCAGTTTTTAGCCTTTAACTTTCAAACCACTAGCCCAATTTTGACCTTTTTTGCATCATTGGATTCAGCACGAAAAAACAAAGAACCCTATGCAAGCCAATTTCTCAAAATAGTTGCCTATGACAGCAGTAATAAAGCAAACGAAAAACTTAAAATTTGAAAATCTGCAAAACTGAAAAACTGAAAAACTGAACAGAAAATCTGTTATGCACTGTCAATTAATCAATTAATAAATTTGAATGCACAACCAATTAATAAATTTGAATGCACACTAGTGAATCAAACCGAAACACCAAACAAAAGCCAACTACAAGCTAATTACAATTTTCAATGTACATGACACAAACAGAACATAAGTCATAACTTCTTTTTTCCTCATAAATCTCTACTTTGATTGATGCCATAAGGAAAGCTGCAATCAACCAAATCTAATTCCCTAAACAAATAATGAGCAGAAATCTTGATTTATACAGTCATGAAAGTTTGATATAATTCCCTAATTCCACTTTTCTTATCTTATTTTTAAGATCTAAAAACAACATAATAACAGGCATACAGTAATCTGAATTTATGAGTTTTGGGTTGAGTAAATAATCCAGCCAAAAACGCTAACAAAGATTGAAATTTTCAGAGAATAAATCGCTCAATAAAAGTAAATAAAAATGCAAACAGAGATTGGAAATAACAATATTCAAGATTAAGCATTTACAGAAGAGTGAGAAATTCACCTTTGGTAGAGAGAGAGCCTTCAATGGAAAAGTGACGAGAAGGAGTGCGCAGCTGCGTCAAGGGGAGAAAAAAAAAGAGTGCGTCTGCTGGAAGCTGCAACCTACTCCAGAAATATGGATGATGATCTGCACGAACTGCTGATGGAGGACATAGAGATGGTCAGACAGAGAATCGAAGGGGGAAAAGAAACAAAAAGAAAAAAAGAAAAAAGAAAGCCAGAATCGAACCTGCTTGCGTGACGACGGCGCGACGACTGAGAGAGCTTCGGCTGCGCGACGGCTGAAGAAGAACAAGGATGGCTGAAAGAGAGGTTTCACGTAGAGGAAAAGAGAGGTTCGGCCTCGCAGATCAGACAGAGAGAGAGGAAATCAAATCGAAGAAGGAAGAAAGAAACCTAAGTTGTGTTTTAGTTGTGATGATCCTGTGTGTGTGTGTGCGTACAGTAATATTTTAGACACCCAATACAAAACAGCCCATGTTAACTATATATAAATATATATAATATAAAAATATATATTAATTAATTATATTGGACCGGTCTCTTGTAGTAGAAAACCGAAACCTAAAGCGCTCTGAACCGGTCAGGTTCGGATTTGACTCGATTTTTTACTTTTTTAATCAACACGGTTTTTTTTTTAATTTTTTCAATTTAATTTGATTCGGTTTTGCGGTTTTGCGATTCTAATGCCCACCCCTAAGTATCAGTGTCCCTGTAAATTGGAACAAAACAAACCCATGAAACTTCATATGAAAAAACTTAATAATCTAGAGAGAGAGAGAGAGAGAGAGAGAGAGAGAGAGGTACCCACTGTATCAGAAAGGAGCTACGGCGGCTTCGGTTGTTTATAAAGAAAACTAATTTTGTTTGGGTTTGGGTTTAGGGTTCAGGCTCTTTGGTTGGTGTGGCCCCTTTGTGTTCTCTTGGTTGGTCTCTTCTTTTGGTTTTTTTTTTTTTTTTTTTTTTTTTGGTCAGAACTCTTGGTTGGTTTGTTGACCTTGAGGTTGTTTTGTTCTTTGGGCTTTGCCCTCTTTTTGGTTTATAAATTCATTTAATTACCCCCCCAAAAAAAAAACAATTGTTGAATAAAAGATGAAAAATATAGAATAAAAGGGAGTTTTGGTTTTCGGTTACAAGATTCATTTTGTTGAGCTATGAAGGAGGCTTGTTCTTAGAAATTACATTTTAAAGAGAAAAACGGATTAATGCCTAAAGAAAGGTAAAGAGCCTTTTCAATGGAGGTGTAGGTTTATTTGAAGTTGTGTTTCCATAGGAAGGCAGAGGACCAACTTACAATCACACTCACATGCAACTCAGAGGCCTACAAACACTTACAAAGAATATGATATGGGAACCTTGGTGCACCTGTTTCTCAACATTTACTACCAAACATAATTTATTATTTGGGAAATATTGAAGAACAAATGAATGGAAAATGACCAATTTCCTGTATCAGAAAAAAAATAAAAAAAAATTTGAAAGAAAGAACTAAAAGATTGTCAAGTAAACCAAACATGACCCAATTTCATCTATGGTGGTGTAATTACTACTCTCTTGAAAATCTTAAACAAGAGTACATAAAAGAGAACGGATACACAGCTACTCATCCAAAAACCCTAGTACATTGTGTGAGAGATTTCAGGTAGACCAATTATGTAACACAGTAAAATCCTAAGTTCTGAACCTAAAGCGAGTTTCTACTTCAGTAGAGTTACAAAGTGCCTAACCCTAAACTGGAATTTAAGACGCCGAGTCCGGCCTTCCCCTTCATCATCACATCACCATCACCCTCATTTACCACCAAAGTTTGTATTCTTGAAAATGGAGCAAATAAATTGATTTCTAGTGTACACAAAAAGCTCCAAGCAGATATGATGTGATTAGGAAGATATTAGGAAATCATGGAATGAAATGGTCAAATTCCTTCCTTTTTAAGATTGGGGTGAGAACAAGAACGCTTGGTAAGGGGAGGGATTCTCATTGTAGTTTCTTCTATCATCGTTCCCTTCCTGATCTGTTAAAGGTAGAGGTGGAAAATCCTCATCTTTCATCTGATAATTCCTCTGGGCCACTGATCTGGCAAAATAATCAAACTCCCCTGTCAAGATAATAGAAAGCATCACAAAACAATCCCATTGAAGAAATGATAGGTTGAAAATAACGAAAATAAAAAAGGAAATTGCTCTGAATAAAATCTTAAGAAGAGTTAGGCCTTTGAGACACTACCATGGCACCCAGAACCACCAACCACCAACCACCAAAATCCCTCCCCCAAAAGAAGGAAAAATACACCTGAACCAACTACCTTTGGAGGTGGGGTGAAGAAGGCTGATCAGGCGAAGATCGTCGAGCAGAGCCACCATGAAACCTTTGTTCCTCAAATACTCCACTCATCCTGTTCCCCTCATTTAGCTGTGAAACTTCATTCAATCCTGAGAAGCCCACTGGTCCAAGAGAACCAAACTCAAGTTGTTCTGCAGGTGGCCCATAGCCAGTATTATGGTCATAAGGATACAACATGACAACTGATGGAATGGAAGGTCCATTTGATGACACCCCACTGGGGTTCATGGCTGGTAGCGGATACATGCCATAAGCAACATTTGTGGAACCACTCTGTGTAGTGTTTGAGCGGATAGGACCATTTTGAGATTGATATGAAGGGAATGAGTCCTGCCTATGTGAGCTCCATGGCCTTTCAGCTCGGCTGTCACTAGCTGCCAAACGGTCTGCTCTTGAATTTGGCTTCTCACCTTGGTTGCGACTGTGGTTGCGGCCAGAAGCTCGTGACTTTGAATTAGTATTCCAGTTTCCTTCTCTATCACCATGGTGATCATTTCTTTCATAATTGTAATTCCCCCTTCTTGTGCTTGAAGGATGCCGATCCCGTACAGTAACCTTCTGAATTAATTAAAAGGGGATAAAAGGGATAAATAAAACTGCAGCAGTATGTAAGTGATCACCTAAAGCTGTAGTGTTTTTGTTTTGGGTAAATCAAGAGAGGTAAAATAAAATGATGGAAAACTTCTTTTCTACATCACATTTAAATAAAGCCTAACTTCTCAGAAACCAAGCACTGGTCCAACAGACAAGATTGGTAGGTGCAACATGCTTAATGAAAAATAGAACTCCAAAATAATCAGCCGATAAGGAACAGGTATATGTTATCTTACAGGATTTGGCAGGTAGGTCCCAGTCCCACTGCGATATCTTGGAATCTCTTCGACATAACGTTGATAAACACTGGCAGGCCTGTTAGAAACAGACTGGAGAGGAGCAACAGGAACCAGTCGAGGCCCATAACCCACAAGCTGATTGAAAAGATTCATGTTGGCTGAAAGAGGTCTCCCAGGGCCATCCCAAGGAAATCGTCCTTGTAAGTAGACAGGGGGCACCATAACTGGTGATTGATAAACCACAGGTGAAGGATGCCGAGAATTTTGGCAAATACGTCCATATTGCAAATTCTGCCAATGACTTGCAAAATCGCTGTGTAGAATGTCGGACTTATGCTCTGATGCCTCAATAGGAGCAGCCCTTCCAATAGAGTTAGAAGTACTTAATACCTCAGGCTGATCAGCTCCCTCAGATGAATCAAAATTCTGACCAGAATCACTATTATCCGGTCCCTCTTCTCTACTAAATTGGTTAGCTGATACATCTGAAGTTCCTGTCTCTGTTGAGAAGTAATTATAAGGAAGCATTGTAACAAATGGAACTGGAGGCCCCGTAGGATAAAAAAGCATCCCAGAATCATTTGAAGCTCTCTGTCGTGAACCAGGACCTAAGAGCACTGGAGCAAATGGTATCAACGAATCTGATCCACTTGTCTGAGATGGTTCAAAACCAGGCATTTGATGCCTTGGAACATGCAAAGAAGCAGTGGGTTGAGATCCTGTGCTTCTTTCTACCATTTCGGCACCTAAAGTCGTAGGTTGATTCCAATCTCTGTTGTCATCATCTGCCTGGGTAGATGAATGTTCAGACACACTCTTGCCTTTCCCAAATGCAGCAGACGGCGCTGCTGAAAGAGCAGTTTTCCTACCCCGTTTTTCCCTTGTTGACTTTGAGACCTTTGCTGATGATCCTTCCCAAGAACTCTCAGAGGAGGTCTTACTTCTCACTGAACTTGTATAAGTTGCAGACCTAGAACTCACAGTTCGGTCATCAAAGTATACCTCATTTCCTTTGTTATCTTGATACTGAAAATTATCCACATGATCTTCCCTCAATTCATCTCGGTTTTCTTTAGGCTTTTGTTGAACTCGAATAGAACTTCCTGAGGTGCCTACCCGAGATGAAGGATGAAAGTTATAACCAGCTGAAGTTGACTGTTGCTTATCATCTTCCTGAAGCAATTCAAAACTTCCATTTTCAAGATCAAACCCACCAGTAGAGCCCCTTTCCTGCTGATGCCAGAAATCATGATCAGTTTCACCTGAGTTCATTTCCACAGATCCAAAATTCTCATTACTAGGTTCCACTGAGTCTTCAGGATTCGAAGACAACCCCAAGCCAGGGAAATAAGGGGCTAATGGCGATGGGACAACACCTTGGGGAAATTGCATATTTGTTCCCCAAGGAGTCTCAATCATGGGAAAATTTGTGGGAACCATTCCACCCATATTTCTCTGAGCATATCCCATAGAAGCAAGGATGGATGGTGGGATTGGAAGTGGTAGGTGACTCGAAGCCAAATTCAATGGAAGATGGACTGGCCCATTAAAACCATGAGCTGTAGAAGATGCCATCATGTTAACAAGATCTTGCTCCTCCTGGTGCATCCCTTGTGTCCCCGAAATAGAAGCATAATCATCAGCAATGGCATTCAATCCCGATTCGTCATGATAGCTATTTGAATCAACAGTAGCATCAAGGCTTTGACGGGATGAGATGTGTCTAGCAGATGAAGGATCATCAGTTGAAGATCTAACTCTGTGGCTTGCCATACTGTCAGAGTCCAGGTTTTTCCTCCTGCTATTATCCAACCTTGTCGAATAAGTTTGGGTTTTCCCACTCTCAGGGGCTCTGTTGCGTCTACCTTGAGAAGAAACTTCACCATACGAATCAGTAAGCTCAGGACTAGAACGTGTCCTTGCAAAAAGAAACCTCCCATGGAGGTCATTCACCAAGTTATCAGGTCTAGAACTTCTCTGACCTTTATCAACCTTTGCACCCAGATTGGAATTGGTTTCCTTTCTAATCTGATCAGACGCCCTAGCAGTGTTTGTGTTCCCATGATTCTTTTGGCTTTGAGCATGAGTTCCAGTAGGCACATCACTGTTCCCGGATGTGCTTTCTAAAGGATAACTACCATGCTGGGAGGGAACACTAAGTGAGCCAAGCATCCCGTCACCATGAGTACCACGACCAGAGGAACTTTCGTTTTTTTGGTCGCGTGAAATGTTCCTGAGATTCTCAGATCCATGTAAGTGGTCTGGATTTGAAAGTCTCATGCGCCTCAAATCGTTTCGTGGTGCATCAGGTCGATGACCACTCCCATGTCTATCCCAAGTGTTCAGGAAAAACTGATTTACTTCAAAATATAGATCCTCTTTGGCACAATCAAGCAACCTGGCCAGCCTTTTAGCCCCAAATGCAAATGCACTGCGTATTCTGAAGAAGTTACCTGGAAAATATACATACACAATATATAATAACACCCAACAATGCGAACAGATAGGAAATCAAGCAAGACAGTTACACCTTACAAACAACATTAAAAAAAATTAAGGAAAGACAATGAAGTTTACATGTATTCACACCAAAAGACTCTTTAGGTGTCCTATGAAATAATCACATTCTCTTACACATAAGACTTTGTGTCTGTCATTTTGAATGAGCCCATTTTCAACTTAACATGGATATTGTTGCCTTCCACATTATCAGCTGTTTTCAGTTGTACTTTTTTTTTTTACTCCCATAAAAACCATAGTTTCATCATCTTCTGTTCTACTTACAGGAAGAAAAAAAAAAAAATCAAAATCACGTTCTTAATGATTTGAAGTCCAAATTTTTTATTATTTATATACACATAATTACTTCCAAAATAGGAAGCATACTGTTTCACACTTGTAAATAAGTAATGAGTGCGACCAATTAATTAAACAATGTATTCCAAATGTTGGCCAAAAAACAATGGAAAGTAAATCTCTTAGAAACAGTGATGCCAAAGAATATAGTTTCAGAACGGCATACCTTTACTAACACTACGTCCCAGGTTGTTATTGATTCGCAAAGGATCAATAACATTAAAATGTTTGGAAACAAAAGGCTGGCCCTGATTTTCTTGACCGCCAGGGAAAACAGCATACACTGAGCTACAGGCATCAAGAAATAATTTGCTCAGTAATAACTCTCCACCATCTTTTCGAGGAGGTTCGGCTGCGATATAAACAATAACAAATTTAAACAGGAAATTGTCAAAAATTGAAGGAAAAAAAATGGACGCTTGATGGTCAAAAGTTTACTAAAGCAATTAATCAATACCAGTTACATCTGGAAGTGCACTAATGGGTACAGGACCCCATAGGCTAACACAACAATTGTCCCAGTCAAATTTACTAAAAAACTCTAAAAAACGATACAGGACCTGCACAAGCAAAATAAACCATTCAGATGGATCCACAAACAATAATGCCAATATAATACACCAACTTAACCATAGCCACCTCAAGTGGTCCAGCAAAGGAGTTGTTGAAAACGTGAAATATGTATAAAACCAAAGTTTCCAGCGCATAAGTTGAGATAAGTCCATGGTGAGCACCCAGTATTCGGCTCTCATAATAACACCAGGCCTTTATCAGAATGATACTACGCTTGAACAAATGATTTTGATTTATCAAATGATCAACCTGCAGAAGCAATTAATACAATTAGTCAAGGCATACAAATATTAACGTGGTTTACAAATGTACCATTTACCTCCTCAAGGAAACAAAGGGTGCACAAGCCCCCCAGCTGATTGAATGATATGTCTACTACAATGTTTTCCACAAGGCACTTGATTATCTTCACCTGTAGATATACAAAGAGAAGTATTATGGTTAAATCTAGTATCAGAAAAGCAAAATTAAAATATAAAGAGAATCAAATATAGACAAAAACTAATGAACATTGCCACAACAGAATCTCAAATAAAGGTAAAAATGCTAATGATAATAAGAGGAACATACTTCTGCCTGAATGTACTGAACCTCTTTCACGCGGAATTCAGCATTCTCGTTCTTCTCCTCATTCTCCAGCATATCACGAACCTGATGGGCCCATGTGTCCTTCAAATTTTGAGTCTTACTGAAGGCTGTCAGGTCAATATCTCCATCAGGCAAATACGTCTTCAGGGGTACAGATCCAAAAGTGAACACCTGGACATAATCACAAACATTTAGGTCAACGAAAATAAATGCATAAATAACATGAAACACAATAAATATGCACCGATTCAACAAGTTAACAAACAACTTTTCATAGCATAATCATCAGCATTGGGTCCAATTTTGTCACAATGAAAAACATGCTAAAAAACCCACCAGTGGACCTCATTATATGTCACTTTCCCAAAAGCCCACAAGTCTCAAAGTTCCACCCTGCCTGAGGTTATACACATCTCTCTGATCCAATATAATTCTTGAGTGCCCTTTAGTTCTTGTTAGCTCAAACTACAAGACTTATGCAATCATCCTTCTGCGGTCAGAACCTTGAACATCTTAAAAATCCTTAAGTTATTGGTTTCTACGCATTACCATGAAAATATTTCAAAATTTACCTGTGGTATCCAATACCTAGATAATGCAATACAACATTGTAACGTGTTTTTCTTTTTCTAACAAAATGAGAATTCTATCAGAAATTGAACATGTACTTACAGTTATTAAAGCAAACAAAATATACATATTAATAAGTATGTCCCACCTGGCAGGGGAAGCACTTCATTATGAGCCGCTGAACATAATCGGCGACGGCATTTCTGCGCTCCTCGGAGGGTGGATTGGGCTGAATGCAGGCAATAAGCTCTGCAGTTCTCTCTTCCGCCTTCAACCATCGCTCTGAGTCGAGAACTCGCATTACCGAGGCAGCTTCATTGGGCAATAGGCCATTCGGCCAAAGCCCACTTGGTGGCTGTGCCCACCCCTCATGTTCGCCCATGCAAGCTTAAACTTTCCCTTCACTTCTACACCAAACAATAACTCTTCCTTTTACCCCAAAAGTCCCAAAAGCAATACAGCAAAGCTGAATCTTTCCCCAATCCCAAATAACAATGGCAACTAAAATACAAAAACACAGAAATCAATTTTTTGCTCTAGGTAGACCCTTTCTTCCGAAAAAAACCAAAAGGAAACCTTCGGCTCCAAAACTACTAATAACCCAAATAGGATTTTTCCTTTTTTTCCCCTTTAAAGTTCAAATTTTCATTTGCTGCAAAAATACTAACCAACCTTTGCGTATTTCAGGAAACAAATATCACAAAATAGAATCCTACCCAGTAGTTAAAAATCTAAGCGACAATTAGAAATACAATTAACATTAAATTAAATCCCCAATCTGATGAACAGGGAAGAAACCCTAGAAAGCCCAGCGGACAAAACCGTGGGGGATGATTGGGAGATTGGAGAAACAAAGAGATGGGATTATAGGAACCCTAGAGGGAACTGTGCAATAACAATAGTGGGGAAGTGTCGGCGAATCAGAAAATGAGGGAAGTACAAGCTTGGTGAGGGAGAAGAAGAGTAACCAAGGAAGGAATGTGGGCAGAAAGTTAGGGCATTTGATTGAATGGGACTTCAAGTTTTGATCAAAATTAGGTTTTTTTTCTTTTTTTTCAAAGAAGGAGAGAATTTGGATTGGAGGAGGTTGTCAAGTTGGGCTGCATTTGTGAGGGGTTTTTGAAATGAAAATTTATTGGAGAAGAAGAGAGAAAGAGAGCATCCAAAACAAAATATAAAAAAAATTTGATTATTGGGGAAATTAAAATTTTTTAAAATTATATTTTTTTAGGGGTATTTTTTTATGCGGTTTTTTGAGCGGTATGACCTGGGCCAGTAGCCTGGGCTTCAACCTAGATTTGGTTTTAATTGGACCATGGCCTCATCAAAGTGAAGGGGAGTTGCTATAAACACCCAAAAATCTCATCACTGCATTTTTCATCCAAGAGAATTTCCGAACTTTCCAATTTTAGTCTATCATTTCTTTTTTTTCTTTTTTTTTTTAATGTTCTTGACTTTTGAAAAAAATAAAAAGAGGAAAAGAGAAAAGTCATGACCAACCAAGTAAACGTCAACATACACCCATTTTCGATGAAGAAATAAAGAGCATTGCTATCTTTATGTCAAATGAAGGCTGCCATAGTCTATATTTCAAATAGAGACTAGTGCAGCTTACATTTTCACGGAGGCCAATGTCCCTCATCCAAGATAACCTTGGCACCAACCTCTCATATGGAAAAAATCTATATATAGAAGACCCAAATGTCATTTCGGTTGGTGGTCATGTAATATTATTGATTCAATTTTCAAAAGAAAAGAGGTTGATATTCAAAAAAATAATAACTGTCATTTTTTTAATTTGACATTAACAAGAAATTGCTGGTTCCGCCGCCATCACATAGAAGCGATGGGCTAGCCATGAGCTTCTCAGTTTTAAAAATAAAATAAAAATAGGCAAGTGTAAAATTAGAAAGCCAAGAAAAAAATTTAGGTGCTGGGTGTAAATAACAATTCCCAAATTGAAATTACCATGCAAGTCGAACATCAGCGAGCCTATGGTGGCATAATGGGCCATCCCAAAAAGCCCACCCCAGTGACCAGTTCGGCAGAGCAGGTCCCTTCTTCTTCTTCTTCTTATTCAATCCCCCATTTTTTCGGGGGAATTGCTGCTGGCGCTCAAAAAAACTTCTGGGTATTTCAGACAAAGCTTGTAGCTTTTGCATGGCTAAACAGGTTTGGACTTAGTTATGAAATTCAAAAGCAACTTCTTTCTTAGAGTTTTATCAAGTTTTAAACTTTAATTAGCATATACTCCCTTGATCAGTGTATCTCTTCCTGATTTCTCATTGTATTGCCTCGAAACACTTTCATGGCCATATGAAAATGTCAAATTTTGGGCCTGAAGGCCTATATTTCATTCTTTGTTTTTGCTCAAAATATATTATGGATTCATTTTCTTCAACTTAAATATCATAGCCTGCAAACTCAAATTTCCGTATGCGTATGGTAATTTTTGTTTCTGTCATTATTGTTATTATTGGTCTTTGCTTGATTTGCTACCGCTAGCAAAGATGGTTATTATTGTTACTTTGGGAGGATACAGAGCTAGTGGTAGGAATGCTGTTTATTTCTTAGTTCCAGATGGAAAATTGGGAACTATGGTTGTCTAGGCAGGAAGAAGGCAAATGTTATCAGCCAGTGAGAAAGCTGGCAATGAAAAGTTGTATAAAGGGGATCCATGCATATACTGATTACAGGGCTGGGTTATGAATCAAATATAATAGAGTCTTTCTGTTTCCACGTTTTTCTTTCGAGTGTTTTCTAACCCTTCTGCTTTTCATTCACAGCACCATTCAAAGAACAAGAAGTGCTTTGTTTGCGACAAGCAAAAGGATGGCTAGAGAGGGTGAATTACAGTTACTACATTTACTTATTGATCTATTTGCTTTGAAGTCATGTGGCAGGAATGCTTCTTCCCCTCCCCACCTTTGGCTAAGTGTTGAAGAGGAAGTTCACTTTTGACTCTGATAAAATGTGGAAATGCATAACAACGGTGGAAGTTCACTTTGGTAATGTAAGTTAACGATCAGCTTTCGTCCATTTTGTGGTGGTGATGGTGTCTGAAATTATCTTGTGCTTAGTATACTCCTTGTTTTGAAATCTGTACCCACAAAAGAAGAGATTAAATGAAAATACTTTACAGTAGAATTTGAATACTGTACCCACAGTTTAGTAACCTTTTTTACCAACTCTTTACAACAGGGACTGGAGGATTTACATAGATACAGAGATGGTTAGGAGGTAAGAGATGTACACGACAAAACAGAGAGGGCAAATTAAATCCTCTACTTATTTTCATATGAACATCTCCTATATGCATGTAGAAGAATCTAAGCAGAATGGAATTAAACTCCTGTGAGTATCTCCTTGGTTGCCAACCCGCTGCTCTCTAGATTATTTTCATGGTTCCATGAGTGTGGAGATGGTGAAGTAAGTAGTGGCCACAAGAGATTCCTCTGTTTTCTCACTTTCCGAACAACCATCCTCGTGTGTTGCCTTAGGACTCCATTCACAGCCTTTAGATAGTTGCTCGAGTCATGGTCTCGTAGGATTGTACCTTCTGAACCGTAAGCTGTGGGATCACTTAGAGTTTCTAGTGGATGTGGGGAGTTCAAGAAAGCCCTAAGTAGACTTGAAGAGAATCCACATTGGGTCTTGTCCAAAGCATAGAGGGCACACCCCAGAGGAAGTAGAGGGTGTGGAGGAGATGAATTTTCGTCAGGTTGGAGAATGAATAGTTTACCCATGGGAGAGTATAATATTTTCTGCATAAAAACACAGTGAATGAGAAAACTTGCTTGTACTTCAAATTCAGTAGATAGGTTATCTATATCAAATTCTACATTTTCCTATATCTTTTTATAAAGCCTTTTGATTACATATGTTGGTCCTTACAGATTCTGGTCTTAACTCTACTCTGTGCACGAATAGCATTCTTTGAGGTTAGAGTGGGAAATGACAGATGAGTTTAAAGCCATAACCCTATCTATTTTTTGGTGGACTTCGATACTTACATTTTTTATCAGACAAGGGTGTGACCGAAATGAGCCATTTAAACGCTTGAGAAGTGTGGCCACATGGTTAGGGTAGTTGCAGGAGAAGGCTCTAGGGACAATATCTCTATGCATCATCACGGAATGGATTTGATTCTCATCCATGCCCAATTGGTCAAGTATTTTCTGGCCTCCGCAGAACACAAATGGTGAGCCAAATGTGACAACTGGCCGAAGAATGGAGGGTTTTACAAGCTTCCTACTCAGTAGCATCAAGTGGACTAAAAGAGAAAGGCTTCCTCCAAGAGAATGACCTGTAAATTGAAGTTTTGCTCGCTCACCGTGTTTATTCAAGTGGTCGATTATTTCCGGCATAAATTGCTCGTACATTCCCTTTGCTGCTTCATAGATTCCTCTGTGAACAAGTACATCTGTCCCCTGTACAAGGACATTGGGTTGTCAGTGGTTTCTCAATTTCTTTCCTTCTGCAACATTAACAAGTGGGGAATCCGAGTCTATGCTTACCTCAAATTTGGTGGGTTCGAAGAAGAGGTTTGCTTGCCAGGAAGAGAGGGAGTCGGAACCCTGCAAGCAAAAATAATTTGCATGTTAAGTATTCAGCAATCTGCTGCACACTATCTCTTTGTTTCAGAAATCAGAAGATTGTGCCACTTGAACTCTGCCTTTGTAATTCATTAATTGGATATCAAAAGACCTTGTAGAGCTATTGCCAACTGAAAGTAGAGTTAATGATTTATCAAACACAGATCAAGTGGGATCAAGGGCTAAGACATTACCTGAATCACAAAGCAACGAGTATATGTACTGGAGTCATCACAAACAAACCATTCACAAGGTGAGGAGTGGAGTGACTGAAGGTCCTTTGCTGTTTCTTGTTTCTCCCTTTCCCCTGCTGCAACCATTACTGTCATTGTCGATGCTGCCATGGAAACAGCCACCTCTGGTTTATAGATTCGAGTTGAGCTCCCTCCTTCCTCCCGTGAATTCTCACAATTTCTGCCTGAATTCTCACCATCACCCTCATGCTGTGATTTAGACCCAAGGGGAAGGCTATCCTTATCCCTTGAGCGCACATAAGACGCAGCTGAGGCAGCAATATTGTAAGCAACAGATGGACGGATTGAACACTTCTGCTCGGATTCTGCCGCTTTCTCTGAATTGGATTCACTAGCTACTTCGGCAGCTACAGGTGCACAAGTAGAGTCCTCATCAAGTTTTGCTTTGATTTCATCTGCCTCGGCTTTCTTTTCTAATGAAGATGTTACAAACTGTAGCGCATAATACCTCTTCAAATCATTGGCCTGCACATGCATTAGCAGTGTGAATTTATTTCCTCATGCTTGAAATATCCAACTTCTGTTTCACTATAAATTTTTTATGTATATGTTATGACTTCTGAACCATGCTGAACAAAAACGTACCTTGATCTGTGGGATCACATAAGCCAGGTTGCACAAGAAGGCTAGCTGAGAAAAAAGCTTGGTATCAGACCATGGTACTCTAACCAAAAATTTTGAGAAAAATTCAGGACTAATTTCTCCATCATCTTCTTCTGAAGTATAATCCACTGCACAACCTCCTTCCTCTCCACCACATTCACAATCACCATTTTCACCGTTGACACAAAAGTTGTCGTTTGTGCCTTCATCTGCAACGTCTTTTTTCTGCCTATTCCTCCATTTACTTCTTATTTCCACAAGCCTCTCCACCCAATTGGCTCTTTTTCTCTCCTCATCACCAGCACTCCCCTCAGAGTTCACCACCGTATTCATGTCCTTCTCCTCCTCTACGCTCATATGCTTACTCGTGTCTGGATCAAACAAGAATGATCGAACAGAGTTTGGGAGAATGGAAGTCGAAAATTGAAATGGGAAAATCCCCATCGAACGGCTGTTTTTCAGTTTTGGTTGTGTTGAAGCAGCATGGATACGATTAATGCAGTGACAAAGATGGTTATCCGAATAAGACCTCCGGATAGCAGCACGGTTGTAAAGGTCTTGGCTAGAGTGTGACCGCCGGAGACCATTGTGCTCTTTGAAGATTTCTGTTCTCCTGGAGGAAGCCGGAGAGGTAGGAATAACCAGTGAACTGCATGCCATGGTTGCACCAAACTACAAGCAATGAAGGTTCACTTCCTATGTAGGGATGACTTGCCTGGAAAATATTTAAACTCTTTTAGCCAACAATTTGTAATCCATAAGAGGATCAGATGTTCCAGAACTCCTAATTGTTTTTTAGCCGAGTTCCTGAAAGCAAACGAACATATGGCAATGGAGTTTTATAGAGCTCCCCTTCTAATCAGCGATCTTCTCCTTGTTAACAACGAAAACATTATGAAACTACCATTTTGTGCACAAGGCAAACTACCAATCTTCATATAATGCAACTTTGTGATAAGCCAAGGTTGAGGGGTTTAAAGTCATTTGGCATGCGAATTAGACAAAGCATGGCTAAGATCTTGACAAAGTAAGACATAGTAATATTCGAGAACATAATAAATCCATTATGCGTATATAGTTTAGCCTTTTACTATGATCTTATCGTAAATCCAATGTTAGCATACGTATTTAAAGTTTGACCCTCATAAGCATATAGTTGAGGAATAAACCCCCAAGCCTGAGGACAATACTGTCGTGAAAAACCATGTAACTTTTTATGCCTAAAACGAGATTGCATTTGAGCAAATAGTATTCTCTACAATGTATTTTCTTCAATCTTGTACTTGTATGTATACCGTGTTCAAATTTAATCGTATTTCAAATGCATAATATTAAATTGTATCTACTCATTTAAAATACATTACATGTAATATTTCTATGCTTATTGCAATCAATGTGATCTTCTTGTTAAAACTCAAGTTCATTTTTTAAAATTCATCCATTCAAATGGGCTATCAAAAATAAATAAAGAAATGTCGGTTCTCTAGATTTGTTGATTTTGTGATACAACTAAAAATAGCATGTCTTAGGTTTGAGGATTGGCACCGATTGAATTCACGTATTTTCCTAAAATAAATAAAGAAATAAAAATATTTATAATAAAAAATTCCACATCCAATCCAAATGAACCCTCATTGAACATAAAGCAAGAAGTGTGGATTTTCACATAAGTGTCACATATGAAGGTGATACCAAATTAAAACCAACCATAATTTCTGTCTCTGTCTCTTTCACTTGGAATTCAAAAGGGTTTGGTTATTTGTTGTCAATTTCAATGGCTTACCTTGGCTCACCCGATTGACAAGAATCTCCTCACCGACCTTTAAATTGTCCGCCTTGCAGTTGCAATCTGTTTGGGGATTGCAATTAAATTGTTTTTTTATAATCACTTTTTCCTCTAACCTACAAACCCATAATTTTTGTTTGTGTTTGAGATTCTAGGACATATCTTCTAACCACTCTCCTCTCTCGAAAGCATCGTAATTAAGTTAATTAACAGAACTTAGAGCCGACAGTCTTATTAAAACTAGCTCACAAGACTCAAAACTCTGATTAGCTCCAAAACCAGAAAATACTAGAACTAGAAAAGCATCATAAGTTTGATCAAATTAAGGATGTGACAGATGATATGACACTCAACCATACCCTCCCCAACCAAACTTTCCTATCATTCATGACAAATTAAATGACTCAAAGATCCAAAAAAATATAACGATTTTTTCAAAGATTTCTGTCTCTGATTTGAAAGGAAATAACCCAAAAGAAGACAAATCAACAAGAAATTTCAAAAGGGTTCCCAAAACTTTTTCTAAGTAGCCCAAAAAAGAACCCAAAAATGAAAATTTAGAAACAAAAAAAGAAACCAAAAAGGAAATATGAGTCAAGTGGAGATATATACCTCAAAGAATTAACCCTACCCTTCACATGTCTTCCATGGCATCGCATTGTGAAGGAGATAGAGGACTGAAGCTGCTGGATACAGAGTCAGAATGCAGCTATAGCCAATTTGAAAATGCCTGAAAATCTGTGGGAAAATGCAGTATATGCAGAGAGTGAGATCTGTTTTGGACTTGGTGGTTCAGAGACTTCTTCTTCTACTTCTTCTTCTTCCTTGTGCTTTGTTTTTCTGAGAGTAAGATCTGGCTTTTACTATAATTAGAGGTTCCGGTTTGAATATGTTAAGGGGTTGTAGAAACAGCCATGAAGAATCTGTTCACGTGGACTTTACTTGAGGTGCTGCCACCTTTGAACCAATTTCTTATGGTCGAAAATACCCCTATGAATTTTTTTATAATATATATTTTAATTTTTATAAATGGGGTCGGTGGCTATTATATATAATTCACAAGCCTTACATATTGGTGATGGAAAATTTTATTTTCATAAAATTGATTGAGAATTACATGTTGATACAAAGATATATCAAATCTTAATATGAGAAGGAGTATGACTAATGTTAGTTCCATAACTGTTACCGAGAATCTTATTTTGTATCATATATATCTATTACATTATACATCATAGAATTCGTCTAAACAAACAAATTTTTGTGAAGAATAAATCAATCTAAAATTTACAAATATTTAATCAACCTCTTGCAGGGCAGGTGTGTTCGTCAACATGATCACTTTTTTAAAGGATGCCTATTAAAATTTATTATTAATAGTAGAAGATGAGATCAATAAATATGATACAAATCTCTTAATTAAAATCATGCTTATGTTATTGATAGTCTAATCACGTTTGAGTTGTGAATTGATCATTATGAATCTCCATTGTACATCTTATGCTATTTTACCAGTAGTCCTTAATGATAAAAAAAAATATATATATTAGAACATCACATTCACATATCATATTCCTTCTTATTTTGGTATATTTCTAAAACAAAATAAAATGTGTAAAACCAAAAAAGAAAAGGAAAAACATTTATATGTGTAAATATGTATGGTAATCAGGGTTGTTTTTGTCAATTAATGCTATACATTCTTTTGCACCTGGAGGGATGGTGGTGTCATAATAAGATTGAAACTCCTCCTCCTCCTCATAAACACCTTTTGTCCCAACTCAAGACGGTTGAAGCGGAGTGTCTCATGGGGACAGATGTGCGGTTGCATGAACCACCCAACCCCAGGAGCTTACACATTTCGTTCACCCGCTCAAGCGGTGTGCGGCCACGTCTCGCTTAACGGAACTCGTTTATATATTCTTTCTCTCTCTTCTATGTTGTATTAATTTGTGAGAAAAATTAGGTTTTAAACATAATTAACTTTATTAATTAGTTTGTAAGATATTGAATATTTTGATTTTAGTTTTAATATGGCCTTCTAAAAATACAAGAATACAAACAAAGTCTCTTATAAAATGTCTATAATAATTCCACCACATCATGTGATGTGGTCGAGATGCAGTAAAATATCAGCTCCAAATATATATATTTTTAAATTGGAACAACAAATTTCATAAGGATGCAAAATGACGTTCATAGATTTCGATTACAAGTTGCGGATGACTTTTCTTTAGCTCCGCGTACTTAACGCTTGAAGCAAGCTTTTCGATGTTGTTTGTGATCAACGTCAAGGCTGCGTCGATGATCTGCTTGTCGTTATGATGGTGGCCGAAGGTGTAGGTCGCAAGTGAATTGTCCCAGTTGAGGTTGGACACAAAGAACTTCTGGCACAAGTCTCTGAGATGATGCACCTGCTACTTTTCAGCCACTACAAGGAGTGTACGGGCCGATTGCTGGTCAAGGCATATCTCGGCCGTGTAGAGATAGTCGACAAAAGCAAAAAAAATTTTGGGGTGGCCACAATTCGTAGATATGGATTTCTTTTGTCTCATTCCCAAGGATGGCTCTGAACACCGGAGAACGGCTTGCCTAATCGAGTGCAGCGAAAATAGATATGGTTCAAAAAAGGAATTCTAAAGTGTACATTGGACAAAAACCAGGTAGAATAATAATATTTTCCCAGGAACAAGTGAAAAGCTGTCTGCATATGATCAACAATAATTAGGAGCAAACATTAAAGCAATTATGAGGCTCATCACACAAAATGTAAAGTTTGGACATGGCAACCTATTTTCCAGGAATAGTCAAATAAAGTAAAGCCACCAAAATGCTTGAACAAAAATCACTGCTCAAGTAAAGTAGCAAGTTGGCGAAATGGGCACTGACCAAAACGGCCTTATTGGCCATAGCTCGTGCAGGGGCCTTGGGATGGCCGTCGTCCGCGCCTAACAGAACGACGTCGGTGAAGAAGGTTAAGGGATCCCGATTGGACATCGCGAGAAAAGCGACCTTAGCCTTGAGGTCCTCGTAGCACTGCCTGCAGGCGCCGGCATCTCCGTCGTAGTTGCCCTCGCAAGATATGCACTTCATGTTGCGGTGTTCGAAGACAAACAAAAACACAGAAGAAATTTCAACAACATGTAATTTCATTTTCATCCATTCATCATTTATGCTGGCTTTTTAGCTTCATCTCCATGCTTTACTTTTCCTTTCAATTACGAGATGCCACTGAATTATTCGACTCCTTTTCTTTTATCTGGAAGGGGCCCGCCACTTTGCTTTCCATGTCTCGCTTAAGCCTAGAAACTATCTCTCCTTTATAAATTCTATTTTTGGTGAAGAATAGTTTTTGTAGGATTGGGCCTTCAAAAGATTGGGTGTGTAAGTGGCACAGTGCTGCCCTACTTTATGACCATATATTTTTACTTTTCTTGGGCCATATTTGGGCTTTGATTACCAGACACAGAAGATCTGTAGGGTTGGGCTAGATTTGGGAAAGTTCCTTTTTTTTTGTTTTGGTCGAAAAGATTTGGGAAAGTTCATTATCGACTTTCGGGTAATGAGAAAACTTTCTCGCCTCGTGCTTCCTCATCAAGTCACTCGATCACTTTATCAATGTCTACTTTTTAATATAAATAGGAGCGATCTGATTCAAACATTATATCTCTTTCAATCTTATATAATCTCGTTGTAATCGTCTCATGTTTGTAACAAACATTATATTGGGACTGTCAAGAACACGTATATAAGATATACTATGTGGCCATACTACAATGCCTAACCCTGACTTTTGAGTGGCCCATGACCAAAAATTAAAATGAGGCCCATAATTTGCCTTTGTATGTAATCATAGTTTAACAAGAAAGAAAAAAAAGATTCTACACATGTATTTTACTTTGAGGATAAATATAGTTGTTGAATTGAATAAAATAACAAATGCAAACTGTCATATAGTTCAACCAAAAAAAAAACAAACAAACCATCAAACTGATTAATTGCATATTTGTTCAAGATTTGAAGTGATTTTGATTCGGGCCATTAATTTTGAACTCTCCCAAAATCACTTTCAACATGAACTTCAATAATTATATATAACATAGGCCCCTTTGGTATAGGGCCCTAAACCGTCGCCCTCGGGGTCCATGCCCACACCCGGCCAAGGATTTGTCTATTATGCAAATCGTAGCCTAAAACATAATATCCGAAGCTTAAATCTCTGAAAAGAGGTCAAAGAAAGAAAAAGAAAAAGATGAAGCGGATGGAAACGTCGATAAAAACAAAGAGTAGATTGCCGGATGCTTTTGGTTTGATGTAGATTCTAGATGCATATTCTCTTACTTTTGATGGCATGCATTGAAGCTCAGAACCTTATCCACACCTGCAACTAGCCAACAACACCCAAAAGTAACAAGAACCTACCCTCTCCGAAATATCCAATCAAAGTAACTCCTCTGAAAGCAAAGCTTGAAGTTGTACCTGAAAATGAAAACCAGTTTTTTTAAGGAAAAATAAATAAAGCAATCCAGAAATTAGGGTTTTTCTACTTGTGGTGTGTGTGGTAGGGTTTGCATATAATAATTGACTGAAACTTTGCATGAGACCCAACCCTAAGATGACACGTTAGGCCTCACATGCATGCCCCCCTTGATGTATACTAGTTTGGAGTTTTGTATTCATAATGAAAACTCTATTGGAGTTAGGTCCACTTGAAGTAGTGGTCCTGACTCGAGAAATTTTGCTGTATTTATTTATTAATTAATTAAGATTAGCTTCATCAATTTCCTAACACATACAAAAGAAGAAGAAGATTATCTTCATGAATCTTATCTTTTGCTTTCCTTTTTCTACAATATTACGTCCATGTTCATTTTTCTTCTTACCCCTATTGGCTCTCTACCTCTTTTGTCTAGTAACCACCCAAAAGTAAGTTCGATATTATCAATTAGGTTTATCCAAACGCAACTTGGATATAACGAACTAAACAAAATGTAATTGTCTTTTCAGCTATAAAGATAATTCATAACTCGTACGTTTCGGATCATTGAAATACAATATACAGAAAGCCGACAATGAGTTATTCAAATAAAACTTTATATATATATACCCATAAGACTGATGTCACCTGATTTATGCATGCAATGCAAGGGTTTAGCCACTTTACGAAAGATCCAATGAATTCACTACAGATCGATTGTTTAGACAATGGCAAGAAGAAAACTCAAAGCAAAATAATTTGTCCCTTGAAATTTTTTGATTGCCCCAATCGTGTTGCGCCATATGGATTGCCCCATACAACCTATATTTGTTTTTTTCCATGTCCTGGTTGCATTGCATGCCCATTATTGGAGGAAATTTATATGCATGAATTGAAGTATATGATTGGATAAGTCTTACAAGTTACAACAGAATCTCCTTCACCAACTGCCTTCAATTTCTTACCTTGAGACTAAAGAAAGCCTCTCTTTTTTTGGGGGGGCAATGATGAGAGCTTTGCAATTGACACCTGAAAATGGAAAAAAGAAAAAGAAAAAGTGTTATATTATTATAAAGAAAGAGAGTTGTAATAAATTATGAATTAAAAAGTAACGATTCCACTCACTTACGGATCTAAAAATAAAGTCTTATGAATGTCATCACCTATTTAATTGCTTCCATTTTATTGAATGGAAGAAAACGTTCGGCTGATTGTTGAGGATGAATTGATAACACGAACAGAAATTGTAGACTTGGAAGTTGATGGGTAGGTAACTATCTTGTTAATCATGACTTTATCGTCTTTTTTTTCTTTCCAAAGACTTAAAAAATGGACTTTTCTTTCTATTCTACAGTCTATTGATCACGAAATTTCGAAAGAACAATTACATAAATATGATAGATCTATGCGTATGCAAACATTGCTGCTAGACTTAAAATGTGAATATAGGTTACATGTCTATTGAAATTGAATTTTTTTTATTAATATAAACAATATAGTCCAAAAGGAGGAAGATTTCTCACACGCACTACACTACATGGAGATTCAAACTTAAAACTGCTCCTCTTTAAATGTAGCTAAAATCGCCATTATATTCTTGATCACTTTTTATTTTCATTTGTACAATCACTTTTTAATATTTGAGTGACCGAGTCCACGTGCTGTAACAAAGACCTCAGAAAGAAAGCAGTATTTTTAGCACCCCCCCACATGCTATTAGAGCCAAATTATTATAAAGTCAATTCCAAGAGAGATGCGCCATTGCCTTCGTGTTCAAGAAATTGGAGAAACTCATAATTGATTCATTGTATTATGTGCAACTGTGGAGAGTCATGTGTTCTTCTAGAGATGCATGCACACAACACGTGATGGCTTACCAAACCCTGTTTCTTTTTCTTGTATTTCAATCAAACCCAACCCATAAACATGCAGCAGGTTCAACACCCCAAAACATTTGGAAATGAAAAAGAGTTCAATTTTATTACAATGTTATAAATAGATATAAACTATGTAAAGAGGGGAATTCGAACTCGGATGTTGAGTAAGGAGTACATCCGTTATAGCCAATTAAATTAAATTACACCTGCCAACAAACATGTTTTATACACGAGTAATGCTTCATATATTACCACAAAACGAAAAAGAAAAAAAAACAAAGAGGTCTGGTGAGGGGCGAAATGGGGAAAAAAGAAAAAAGAAAAACACATACAAAACTATATTGATGGAAAATAATATTAACAAAGAATAAGACACACTAGCAGAAAGTTGCAAGTGGAGGTGGGTCCTAAAAGATGTGGCTTGCAAAAATGACAGAACACGTTAGAAGTGAGCAAGAAAAAGCATATGTTTATAAATGTAGAAAATGACAAAAACATGGACCAGAAAAAAAACTATTTAAGAAATGAAAAATAGTGGGCAGAATTGGGGTTTGCTTCTTGAAATACCAAACTGTGTCAGCTCTCTTGTCTCCTTTTGATTTCACGTGGCAAGTGTGAGGAATTTAAAAGCAAGTGGCAAACACAGAAAAGCTTAAAGGGAAGCGACAGTTGCACTAGTAGCTGGGAAAAAAGAGACGAAACCCTAGTGGGCATAAGATCCATGTTTGTTTAGGGTTTACAAAACGGTCTACTTGTATTCGTTGCCCCTTCCTATTTATAGGTGAACTCAGAGGATAAAAACCCAAGATGACTTGAGGAAATGGAAACCCTAAGTGCAATTATGATCTTATCCGAACTAATTGATCTTATCTCTTTGATGATTTGATTCCTAGGATATAACATGTTTTAATGTCTTGCAATGAGTTGTGCTACAAAAGATAAAACAAACTTTAAAAGGCAGTGTTTTCCAAATTGAGTCAATGAGTTTTAGAAAATAAGAAAGTGGATGAAAGATACAAGAGGTAAGGTTTTATGGCCAAAAAATGAGATACCTACCTTTGACTTATGTGAATATAATTTATGAAAGAGAGAAAGATCTATGCAATTTATTCTAAGTAGTCTTTAATTGTCAAGTTAGTAGGAGCTAATCTTAGATATAACAATTTGGATCTTTAACCATCCAATAGGTAACTCCACAAATAAGGATTTTAAAACTTATGATATAGTTGAATTGGTTATCATTATTATAGTATTGATATAATAGATAAAACTCATGCATCATAAACTTAGAAAATAGATAATATGTTGATTTTTTGAGAGTCGAACTATTTACAATTAAAACGTTATTGTATAAGGTTTTTAGAAAAGGCAAAAAGTCATTTTTGTTCTTGTAGATTACCACTTTTATCGTTAAGATCCATGTACTTTTAATTTGATTAATTTTGTTCATGTAGTTTCAATTCCAAGCAATTCACACTCAATCCCCAATTTCTATCAAATTAAGACGGACATTTCGGTCCAATCTTACAACCCCTTCCCAACCACTTGATCCCATCCCATCCCTCTCCCCCCCTCCCAACCCAACCTCATCCTCTTAACACAACCCATTCCCCACCCTATAGCTAGCCACAACCCAACCACCCACACAACCACCTCCTCCCCCTCCCGACCCAATATTATGCTCCCCTCCCTCCACCACATCCACCTCACTCTTATCAAATTGTAAACCTAATTCCATGTGTTACCCAAAATTTCTCCTCCTGAACCCAAATTTCAAAAAAAACAAAAGCGAGAGTTTAAGACTAAAAAGTCACACAATTGTTTATTCAAGATTGGAGGTAATGGATGTTGAGACTTGAAAGCATAAGAAAAGCTACATAGAGGCTGCTAGGGTGGCTGTGGGAGTGGGTAGGAATGGGTTGTAAGATTGGACTTAAATGCCCCTATTTACTTGTCAGAAATTAAGGATTGTCCTGAATTGCTTGAAATTAACTAGAGGGACAAAATTAATCAAATTGAAACTATAGTAGTATAAGTAATAAATTATAGGGACCACAAATGACTTTTAATCTTGAAAAATTTGGCGTTATGAATTTAGAATTTGTACTGAAAAGTAACTATATAAAATAATTGGATTTCAGAAACAAGTACAAAATTCAGATAAGAAACCTGAGATCCATAGCCACAGGATGAACCCTGATATCTTAGCAACTAATGCATCAGAAGATGTAATAATTCTCTTCCAAATTTGCCATTGAGCTGAGGCAATCCACCAAAAGGAGGTGATGGGTTAATAGGAAATTTCCTTGTCATGATATGAAGTTAATTAAATAATGTGAAAAAAAATGAAAAATGATCTGTAAGAGTCATGTTAGCAACTAAGCAAAGCAGCAGCAAGTGGGCATCATCCCCAACCCCACTTCTCAAATCTTGACTTTAAAAATCATCCACTTACTGAGTGGCTAATAAAACAAAAGCCAGCAGAACCCAAACCCACTAAAACCAAAAGCTACCCTAAAAAGCACCCACTTGGCCAACCAACCCAATTCAAAGGCAGAGAGTGGACTGTGACCAACAAAACCATCACCACCTGTAACCCTAGAGAAAATGTACAATTTTTTTCCCAATTTTAACTAATAAAAAAAGAAGAAGATAATCTGACAAAGGCATAAAGCACTTTTAAAATATAAACCAATAATGGGCCCAAAGGAAAAACGCAGGCTTTGGGCTTATTATATAGATTAAAAAATTGCATTGTCGGTGGAGAGAGTGGACTCTCTCATGGATTTTTGATAACCCGCCAAGCTAAGCTAAGGCTGTATTTTTTTTTCGCCTCTCTCTTTCTCTCTCTACAAGAAATAAAGAGAGAGAAAAATAAATAAAGGAAAAAGCATTTTACTCTTTCTCTATGTCTTTCTCTGGAAGCGTCTGTCTTCTTGTATTGCCTCTCTGATATCCTCATTTGTGGAGAAAGAAATAGTTTGAGAGATTGGGATTGGAAGTAACCAAATTTATCAGAAATGAGCAGTGGTGGTGATTCAATGGAGGCGCAGTACATACAAAGGCACCACAGGCATGAGCCCAGAGAGACCCAGTGCACTTCGGCTTTGGTTAGGCACATCAAGGCCCCTGCGCATCTCGTAAGTCTCTCTCTCTCTCTCTCTCTCTCTCTCTCTCTCTCTCTGTGGACCGTCTGGACAAGCTCTGAATTCTGTTTCTTTTGATTTGGTGTTGGGTTGTTTGACTTTTGTTAAATAAATGATTTTTGCTATGTTTGACTTTCTTGGTTTATGGAGATCTGGGAAATTGGGGACGATTTGAAGATGTTTTTGGTTTCTTTTTTATGTTTATTCTTCTGGGTTTTCGTTGTTTTTGTTCAATTGGGTCCGGTATGTGTTAAGAATTAGGTGATTAGCTTTTGGGTCTTTTTAAGATTCGAGTTTGATTGTTATTTTCAATGAATTTGTGGTTACTGAAAGTATTTTTGGTAACAGAGGATGATAATTTGTACTATAATTGACATGCAGCTTCAGCTGGGTTTGGTTTGCATGCCATTTTGGAGGCTGCAATCTGATTAGGGGAATTGAATTTAAAATAGCTGGGCTTAATATGTCTTCAAGTTTTCCCTTCCACAGTTTGTTGTATTGTTTTGTAAGTTTATAATCCATATGGTTGCTGAAAAGTCGTAAGAAAGTCTAAAAGAAAAGCTAAGAATTGAGTGGTTTTTTCTTTCTCCATTTATTTCTTCAAACTTTAGCTTCTACGGAGATAAAAGCAAGTTGGTACAATTTCCTTTCTTACACTTTCTCAGTAACCAAACAAAATGCTAATATTTTAATGGCAGAGATCTAGTAGAAGTTACGCAGCTCTTGCTTTGACGCCTAACTCATGTTTGATGGTGTCTTTTATCAGGTATGGTCATTGGTGAGAAGATTTGATCAACCGCAGAAGTACAAGCCCTTTGTTAGCCGATGCACCATGAAGGGGGACCTTGGCATTGGGAGCGTTAGAGAAGTGAATGTTAAATCTGGGCTTCCTGCAACGACCAGCACTGAGAGGCTGGAGCTTCTTGATGATGATGAGCACATTCTTGGCATCAAGATTGTTGGTGGTGATCATAGGCTAAGGGTAAGAAGTCTGTTTGTCTCTTTTGCCTACTTCTGTGGACTTCCTTTATCCATTTTATTGTATAATAGGAAGTGAACTTTTCTGGTGGTGTAGATGTGAAAGGAATTGTAAGAAATACCACTAAGATAGCTGCACTCTGCTTGCAATCTAATCTGGCTGTCTACTTAGCCCTTTTTTTTTTTATTATGCTGTGCAAATGTGGTGTATTCCACAACTCCAGCGGTATACTTGTGGTGCACAGTCTGCGTAACTGGTTGGAGATCACCATACTGATAACTGGTGACATCACCATGGATGGCTATATTAGTTTTTAGATAGATTAAAGTAAAACTTGTGGTACACATGGCAGAACTAAAAACAAGATATTTCGGCACAGAACTGTTTCTTTCTGCATGTTTAAGGTTTTCATCTATGTTAATTTGTGACTGTGTTCTTTAGTAAGCAGAATATGTCATGAATGACCCCATTTAGCTTGGAGTTCATTGCTTTTGTCAAATTGTATTTTGAATATATCCATTTGCCAAAATTCAAGTAATAGCTCTGGTCCTGACGACTTGGACCATCTGAGTATTAGAGTATGCACTAGAAACCTTAACATTTGTCTTTCCATGAATTCATAAATGTAGAAGCAAGATGGCTAGTTACTGGTTAATGAGGTTAATGACATCACTGCTTATTTGTCTCTGGCTGTTCTTAAGCACATGGAAAATGAGTTCCCACCCTTTTGATGCTTAAGTCACAGTTCCAAAGTCAGTAATTGATTTGTTCCACTTTCTCTTTATAAAAAGAGTAAAGAGAATTTGTACAGGACTGCTGGCAACAGCTGCTTGTTGGTGACAGCCACCGGCACTTAGACGTCGTTGGGGCCATGTCTTGGTCCCAACCAATTACCTCACATGCTACATTGCGGTGGGCCATGCATGTAACATGTGGCCCTTGAAATGGCAGGTGCCTGCAAATGTTGTTCCTTGGTGATTGCCCTTGGCAATAGTCAGAATGTGCCTGAAGATGTAATCTTAAAACGTGTAATATGCCATTAGCAATATTTGTCTGGTTCAGTCTGTTTGTTTTAGGCAGACAAGGCTGCCAGCATCTCTGCCTTCAACTACAATATGCATTTGGTTAATTTATATAAATAGTGAATTAATTTTCTGTTTTTCCCTTAATATTTGAAAATTTCTCTATACTCCTGTATTATTATGTGGCAAGAGAACACCTTTCCAACCTCATTTCTATATGTCCTTTAAATTTGCAGAATTACTCGTCAATTATTACTGTCCACCCGGAGGTTATTGATGGGAGACTAGGGACACTTGTTATTGAATCCTTTGTAGTGGATGTGCCTGATGGGAATACCAAGGATGAGACATGCTACTTTGTTGAGGCCCTAATCAGGTGCAACCTGAAGTCTTTGGCTGATGTCTCAGAGAGGATGGCTGTCCAAGACCGAACCGAACCTATCAATCATTAGTGGATTTGGGGGATGGCACAGGAGTACGATGACTATAGCTATACCATCCATGTTTTTTTTGTCTCAGATGCTGTGTAGAGATAGTACAAGCTTTCCTTCCATTCACAGAAGTTTTGGGAACATTGCTGGTTTTTGCATTTCTGACCGATGAAGCTCCTACTCTCTTTCCAATTGCTCTTGCATAGTCTTACTCTCAAAATGACGCTGGGGTTTCTCGTATTTGTATTTGAAGGATGAGCTTTCTAGGTTTTTATAAGCCCTCCATGAATGTAAAGGGAAAGCTACTGTGAGTTTTATTGTTCCTGGGTTTCGTGCATGGTGGGATTAATGTTAGTATGACTCTGATCTGTAAATATTTATCTTGGAAAGAGATGGTATCTATGGACTGGGGTTTTTCATCTTGTAGTGCAGGGAGGATTCAGGGGGAAAGAACCACTGCTGCAGTTGTTTGTTTTGTATATACCTATGTATTCGCATTCTTAATAAATTATTGTAATTGCTTGACTTCTGTTTTTTTACTACTTGGATTATATGTTGAAGTTTCAATAAAAAATGACATTCTTTGTTATATAAATTTTAATGTTGTAGAATTCAATGAAACTCACTGCACATATCGGTGAAATATGGAACCCTGAGGTACTTTTACATGTCAGGGTCTTCCTGTTAACCTGAATTCCATTAACCTTGTATTAACATTTATAGGTTGAGATGCTACAGAAAGTTTCCATTATTTAATCTCAACCGTCCAGCACCCCTGCATCGCTGAGCCCTATACCTATTTAGGGACTCCATTATTAACAAACTGTCTTAAGCAGTCATCACACAGATGAAAGAATAGTGTACACTTACACAACAACCTGAACTCTTGCTGTAAAGGTTCGTGCATTATAATGACCATTCACTGGAGAAAAGATAATTTTGAGGTCAAAATTCTCACCCCATCTGCTTTGATCTTAGCTCTTTTGGACCCGATTGAAGCATCCAGTATCCTCCCCTTCAGAATGGGTGATGGCAATGTAGGATTCAAGAGGGCATCTAACTCCCTTCTTACCAGCAGTCATTGCAGGTACACTCTCCTTCCCTGAAATGGTGAAACCGGATACCATCCTTCATGAAAATCTCACATTTACGTATTAATGACATGTATTTTGCTGCTGTATGACAATCAGAACAAACTCGCGTGTTCTTAATCACCCGGATAGGTTCTCCACTTTTCATATTCATCAGTCCAAAGGTAATGGCCAGCTTCTCTGTGTGACTTAGCAGCAGCTGCTTCTTCTCCACCTCATCAATGTTCTGATGTACACAGCTAATATCAGGCTCATAGCCTAATTTCTTCATTTCATGAACCAAATGATACAATTCAAAATATATTTTTCCTGCATCAGTGTGAGGCTTCCCTTCTGCAGAGAACATATGAATTGCCTGATCAATTTGTATCCAGCTCCACACAGGTCCATTTTTCACCCCTGCATTCTTCATCAAGTCTTTAAGACGCTCCACATCATCCCATCTATTTGACATAGAATATAAGTTCATCATCAAGACGTAATTGGCTGGGTTATGAGGTTCCAACTCAAAAAGATTCTTTGCTGCAATCTCTGCAAATGCCAAGTTTATATGGATTCGACAGGATGCAAGAAAAGCACCCCATATAGTGGCATCCGGCTTTAATGGCATCATTTGAATAAAATCCCAAGCTTCATCAAGATAACTAGCTCTTCCAAGAAGATCTACCATGCAAGAGAAATGCTCAATTGTTGGAGCTATGTTATAGTCGGTGCTCATGCTATCAAACAATTTCCATCCTTCATCAACTAAACCTGAGTTCTTGCAGCCAGAGAGCAGAGCTGTGAAGGTTATAGCATCTGGCTGCACACCTGCTCCTCGCATTTCATCAAACAGAGAAATAGCCTCTTTCCCAAAGCCATAAATGGCAAATGCCATAATCATGCAATTCCAAGAAGCTAACGTCTTGTTCTTAATCTTCCTAAAAACCTCATGGGCACTTTTGAACTTTCCTGACTTACTGTACATGTTGATAAGTCCTGTGGCTACAAATATATCCTCAACAAAACCTTTTCGGATACAGAGGCAATGTATCTCTTCACCCTTGTGCAACAAAGATAGGCCTGCACAAGCTTTAAGTAGGATGGATACGGTGGCAGAGTTTGCCCTGATACCTTCTTCTTGCATTTGGATAAAAAATTTGAGGGAGTCCGTGTAATTCTCATTTTGTGAACAACCTGATATAAGAGCAGTCCAAGAAACCACATTAGGGGTTAACCCTGAACTTTTAATCCGATGAATCGTCGATAAAGCTTCCTCATGGCGACCCCACATTGCATACCCTGAAACCAGACCATTCCATGTGACTAAGTTGGGTTTGATTCCTTCCTCACCAATGCTATCTAATAGCCGTTCAGCATCTTCAAAAAGACCCTTGAAGGAATACCCTGAAATCAATGAATTCCAAGCAAAAATATTCTTGTTCTTCATGTTAATGAAGACATTTTGAGCACTGGACAAACAATTGTTCTTCACATACATGTCCACTAACGAAGTTCCTACATAAACATCATAGTCATCAAGCCCATTTCTTAAAACAAAACTATGAATTTCCTTCCCGTGTTTCAGGAAACATAATTCAGTAACTGCTTGAAGAACACTTGTAATGGAGCTTGAATTTGGCTTGAAGCCAGCGTCTTGCATTTTCTGCAAGATGGCCTGGACTGCTTCATATGAGCCATGAAGAGAATGTCCAGACAAAAGACAATTCCAAGTCACAATGTCTGGCTTCACATCAGACAATTCCATTTTATCGAAAAGAATCCAAGCATCATTCAAACAACCAAGTGCAGCATAAGAAGAGATAATTGAATTCCATGATGATAAATTATGACCTGCCATTGAATTAAAAACTGTCCTAGCTAAATCTAGTCTGTCATTTCTGGAGTACATGCTAATAAGTGAATTGCATATTGACAAATTTGACTCCAATGCCCATCTTAAAACATACCCATGAATTTGCTTTCCTTCTTTGAGAGCTCTAAGTTTGCCACATGCTTGGAGTGCTTTGACAATTGTAGTACTGTTGGCTTTAGCAGATGAAAACTGCATACTTCTGAACAGTTCCAGAGCCTCCACACTTCTCCCATTCTTCAAGTTGAGCTTGATTATCTCATTCCACACAATGTCTTCTTGATCAGACATTTCATGAAATAACTGATTGGAACTTTCTATTCCCCAACAAGTCCCATAAAAATTAATCAATGCACACTTCAAATACACATCCAAATCAAATCCACTTTTGATTAAACAAGCATGAATTTCCAACCCAAGCCACAAATGCTTCAAACTTGTGCAAAGTTTCAAAACTATGCAAAGAACTTTGCTATCAAGCATCAATCCCCCACTATGAAACTCACAAAAAAATTCAAGAATTTGTAGGTCACCCCCAAATCTTCTAAGTTCCTCTAGTGAAGAACTCCATGAACGGTAATCTTGTGCAGAACTCACAAAGAAAGCCATTGCAGCTGATCTAGAATCACCAAATTCCAAGTAATATGTGACCAAATTTTTTCCCTCGGTATCAATACAATTCTTGTTAGACATTTTTATCATCTGGGCATGCATTGCTTTCACTGAATTCAAAGTTTTTAGCTCACCTAAGTCATATAAGAAGTTAAAGCTTGAAGAAAGTGTTGGCAAAGAAGATGGAAGAGAAGCAAAGAGTTGGGAATCACAAGAAGCAAAAGAAGGCGGTGAGTGGCTTGTGGGAGGCTTGGAGCTTAGTGGGTTTTGATGGAAAGGAGTGGTAAGGATGTGAAATGGAACTACTTTGTCCATGGAGGTTTGATAGTTAACCAACAAGGCCAAGGTAGTTTGGCAGTGAAAAAATGGCAGTTCAGAGAATATTGTGGAGCTTTCATTTGTGCCGCAATTGGAAACTGGAAAGTACATGGAAATTTGGATTCTTTTGGATAAGGTTTATCCTCCTACATAATTCTGTTGAACCGGCCGGTTCAGTCAGAGTGGTTGTTGCCCTGGCCCGACCGGAGTACTAAGCCTTTGTACATACCAAATTTGTCACTATGCCTCCGTGTATGTATAAGTGATCACGTGGCAAGCAATTTAATTGGTTGAGTTTGATACTTTATACTTGCTATCTGTTAGTCAGATTTTGGTGTTGTCTTTTTATTTGTTGGTTACTTAGAGCATCTACAGTGGGGGAGTGTATATGAGGGTGTATGTTAAATATACACCATTTATCATCGGAATCGTTTTTAATGGGGAGATATAAATGGATGTAAATATACATCACTATCATAGGGATGTAAAATAAAATGTATATTTACATCTATTTTTACATCCCTTGCAGGTCGGACCCACTCGAGAAAAGAGAAGAAAAATGAAGAAAAGTTATCATAAAAGGCTGGGACCCACAGCTACAGTAATTGCTGGAAAAAAATTTCACATGTTGTTTGCTCATTTGTGGTTTTCATGCTCCCCCAATGTTTTTGGATGAAATCATATCTTCTCCGAATTTAAATATTTTTAGGTCTATTTGTTTGAAAAATTAAAATTAACCTAATACAAAAAAAATTAATTTTATAAAGTAAACATAAAGTACAAATTTAACACAAAAACGAATTAAGACAACCAAACAATTATACATCTTAGATTTACATCTTTTTCCATTGGAGCAAAAAACATATTTACACCCCTCGGAGGTGTAAATGAGATGTAAAAGTGGCTTTACACCCTCGAATTTACACCCCCCCATTGTGGATGCTCTTATAGTTTTTCCTTTTCTCCTTTTTTCGGGGATGGGGTGTACTTTTGTACATCTAAGTGTTAAAACTAAAAATAGTGTTAAGGCCCAAAAAATCCACGCTTCAGCTTAAATAAATTTTCCGCCCAATGCGATACTTATCAAGAAGAAACCCAATTTGGGCACGCGAAAGTTTGTCATATACGCTTTGCAGACATGCCACGCCAAACAAATAAGCAACATACCATGCAACAAGCTTAAGTGGGCCCAAACCACCCAAGATGCCCGGGACTTGCTTGAGTGGGTTATGGTATAGATGATAATAAATTATCATGAGGTCCATTGATGGGCCGAGAAATGGAAGTCCCGGGTTGCTTGGGAGCCTAGAGACTCAAGCCTATTTCATAGGCCCAAACATGTGGGTAAGCACAAGAGAGAAAAGAATAGCCCATCACTCCAAAGAAAAATAACCTAACCAAAATAGCCTATTGACTCAACCAAAAAGCCCAAACATTTGGTAAAGAAAGTCCATTTACTCAATAAATCAACTTGGCCCATACAATTACAATAGAAGAGTTGCAAAGCTCCAGCACTTGGCTGAAGAATAAAGCCACGAAGGAAAGTCTGAAAAGCTGTTGGGAAGCTCCAGCACATGGGGGGAGCAAGTTCCAAGCAAGAAACATTCAAGGAACCAATGAATATTAGCCTGCGAGCTGCCAGAAGCACCCTTCGAACCAGCATACATACCCCCATCAGACCTGGCCATGGAAAAAGAAAGAAAGAAAGGAAGGAGATGGCTGGGAATGGAAGTCTCCCACTGGAACAGCTGCGGGAATAGGGGCCTTGAGCTCCCAAAATTCATGATTTTGTGCAAATAAACAGAGAAGATTTTGCTAGAATAAGATAAGTCAAAGAAGGGGAGGAGAAATGAAGGAAAAAGCTTGGCCAAATTAGATAGAAACTACTAGGGTTGCTTGGAAAAAGATGGCTTCTAGCAGATATAAAATGAGGCATCTTCTACCCAACCAAAAACCAACTCAGATTCAAAGAGCAAGCTTTCTCTCTTACCAGCAAAAACCCAGCAATTTCGTGCACTATTCACCATTCTTCTCCATTTTCCTCTTCTGGCAGACCACTTTCACATATGTCAGAAGCTTTGTCAAGCTGCCGGAAGAACATTGTTCTTTCTTTCTCTCTTCTCAGCTAAATCAGCATGCAAAGTTCTTCTTCCTCACCTTAAACACTCCCATTTCTCCCTAGGAAGACATATTTTCCTCTTTGGTGCTAAACTCATGCTGATTTTGCTTCCATGCTACAAGCCTCTCATGCCAAGCTAGAAAATTTATCTGTAAGCCTCAAGAAATCATATGTGAGTTGCTATTGTTTTAGTTGGTGAAGGTAACCAGAACGCTTCCTAAGGCTCTACTACCCTTTCGAAGCGCTTTCGGGGCTTGATTTTCGAACTCAGACAAAGGGGACAATTTCATCAATTTGCCATTTACGGCAGTCCAGCCCGTTTAAGCTACCGGAGGAAAAAAGCCCCTACAAATAGAAATTTACATAAATACTTCAAGAGCCGTATGTGCCAAAATAATATTAATAATAATATAATCAGCTTCTTTATCAACTTCGTCAGTTTGATATACATTGTTAACTCATTTTTTTGACAATCAGGTTTTTGACATTTAGGAGTTGTTTAACGAGGTATCAAAACTTTAGTTCTTAGAGATTTAAGATTTGCACCTACGTCGTGAACATTTGAATGTCCCTCCATGTCTAGGATGAGGCTACATGTACGGTGATATCTCTAGTTAATAAATTCATGAATATACGCATACATACATATCTTCATAAAACACTTTTATTTTCCTTACACTTCTCAATTATTTGAAACAAAAAAAAATGCATTTTTTTAGCAAACGTATTGTACGCATATCATATACTTGTGTAATTATTTTTCACCAATAATACACATTTTTTGCACATTTTAGAGTACGCACACATTATTCGCCTATTTAATCTATATTTTTTTACATTAAATTTTTTATATAATGGTTGAAATTTCACCGTATAATCTTTAAAATTTTGCACAATAATACACATACATATTATACTCGTCACATATTTTACTAACTATAATGGTATATCTAACAAGCCCATCTATACATATGATTTGCACAAAGTCTCACAATGTACTATTGGTAAGATATATTCGTACATATTAAAACTATTTCTTTAATTGCACATACAATACTATATCAATAAGAAGTTTGGAATCTTCTTCAATACAAGTATTCCTTCATGATGAAGAAGAGCCACACTTTCTTTCACTTGTTTCATTCGCGTTTTTAATATCGGAGATGTCAATCGCTTTGCCATTTCTCAGAAACATCAATCTTGTGAGTGCTTAGCCTTGAATTCAATCCTGTGACTGCCGGTGGCTTATATATGGCACCAATTCATGGAGCTGGAGATTCTGATATATGCAAATTTTTCTCTGCTTCTTGGGCTGAGAAATCATGTCGTCTAAGAGTGGTTGATCACTTGCAGAGATGTTTCAGTGAACAGTTGATGCAGCCAAGAACATCATGGGGTTATAACTTGTACTTTTTTCATCATTTTTTTTTCTTGCATATGATAACCATAAGGTCCTTTATATATCAAGTTCTCTATTATAGTTTTGTTGTTTCTCATAATAATTTTACTGGTTTTTTTTTTTTTGGGTCATTTATATATCTTAAAAGGAAACATGCTTACATGATAATTGTGGAAGCAAAAATATCTCCTCCTAGGTCAAATAATTAAGCCAATCAATTTGAGAATTATTTGACCTAATTGGGAGTGACCTAATTTAAGTGAGAGGTTATTTGATTTAAATGGGATGTATTTGATTCTTGCCTTAATTAGGGATTTGATTTAAATCAAATCCCTAATTACACCAACCTCGCCAAATTGGGAAGAATAATTCCTTTCCATCTACGGAATTATTATTCTGAAACCCTAGCCTTCGAGGCCTCTTATAAATAGATGGCTACGCACAAGTGTTAAGGTACGTCTAAATTCATACTGAAACTCTGCAGAAATTATCCCTCACAAACCCTAGCCGTCATATTCTTTCTCTCACTCACACAAGGCTCCGGCCACCACACACGGCTCCGGCCACCCAGTTTTCCTACAAACACCCAACCTAACTTAGGCACCGAAGGGTCTTTGGCCAACACCCCTGGATGTGGTCTTTTTACTCCGATTTGTTTTGTAGGGAGAAAGAGAAGCAAAGAAGACGAAAGAATCTTAAACGAATATTCTTGTGGGACGAAAATCGCTCCCACAATAATGTTTGATTATATTAAGATGAAAGACTTAAAAGACTGACTGGAAAAAAATAGAACTTGAAGTGGGAGCACTTACATGAAAGCGCATATCTGTTCACTCTCTCTGAAGACTTGGAGCCTTTGAGTAATTAGTTAAGTGCATAAGCAACAAGTCCTGAGCTTAGGGATGACCAGATAGGTATACATGGAAGCAAGGCAAGCCTTGTCCATACCCCGACAATGGCCTCCGGCTATGTCTCACTTGGTGCGGTAGAGATGGCAAAGTCGGAAGCCCTTGAGGGGGAGGGAACAACCAGTGCCTTGAAGAAGCCTTATGCATAATGAGAGATATGCAAGCTCTTGTTATGTTTCTTAATTGTGAGTTGGGAATATGTACATATTTATAGCCGGTCGATGCGGGCTTATTTTATGCTTTGGTTGTACATAACTTCCCTTTTATAGCGTGCATGTAGGACCTCTCATATAATACTAGGATTTGCATTCATGTTTGCAAGAGAAGTGTTAGATATAATCGGCACATACAATAATTTTGGGGTGATAGAAAATAGGAAGAGCATTGGGTGATGGAAAATAGGAAGATACAACAATGGTGGGTGGGTGACATGAGTGGCATAATAAGATCCTCAGGGTCACTCAAAACCCAAATGGACAAAACCAAGTGGCCTTGGAGCCCTATGCAAATCAACCAAAATCCACAGCAGCTGGAGAACAAAGCAATGTATGGTTCCTCCCCATGTGATATATATTCACATTGCAAGTTGGAACTTGTAGGGTTTGCAAGTTTCTTAATCCAATCACAAACATTTGAACCACAATTTCTTAACCCCCCCAAGATTCTTAGATTCCCTCTCATCACATATCATCATGACCAGCTTCCAAATCTTCTTGAATATCTTTGCTTCATACAAAATATTCCTTCAACCCTAACACCTAACACCTCTTCACCAATCCCAAATGGTATGCTTAGAAAGACTGCACGCTGTGCCGCATCTCACACCCCTAAGCTTCACTTGAAAGTTGAAATCAACTTAACTAATAGTAATTAATTAGTTAATTAGTTGATTAATTAGCATGATGAATAACGATTTGACAATTAGTGGAGAGGTTTACATAAAATAATTAAGAGCCAATTGCATGTGGCCACATCATTTATCTCTTTGTTTCATTCGGATTGTACTACATATGCTTAGATGATTGTTAATGTTTTTGGTTTCTTCCTACCTGCTTAGATTAGTTCCCCTAAATGCAGCTGTTCACATCAAAACAAGTGATGAGCACATAAGTACAATCTAAGTTAAGCTTATCTTTTTGTTTTCATTGGGATTGTACTTTACCATAACCCTAACCTACTTAGGTTACTCCTTGTATGCATTCTAGTTTCATTTGTATGTACTTGCACAACAATTAACGTTGATCCCAATAAAAAAAGTAAAAGATGTTCATTTTTTGTTGGGTTCATCTTCAAATGTGAGATGATAAAACTTGAAAACATGTGATTTATGATTATAGTTGTTATTAAATACGGTCTCCTTCACTTCTTCTCTTATTTTTCTCCATCATTGTCATTTGTATATTAAATAAGAAAATCAAGATCACTACAAAGTTGACGGGTTGATAATTAACATTAGGACTTCAAGTTTAGGGGTAATTCGTCTTAACCACTTGAGCTACGAGCTCCTTCCTCCCCTTAAGCCTACAAAGGATAAAGAGTGGATTCTGAGCGACATGCCGTTTATTTTCATCTAAATACGTTGACGCAAGTGTGATATATACATATATATATATGACATGTCGTTTCAGCAACAAACCAACTGAGAAATACTTGTCAGTTTCCTCTCCAGCCAGTAACGACACAAATGGCCAACAAAAGAGACCGCCGAGTCGCGCCGAGTTCGAACCGCGGCAAAGACCGAGTTGAATTGTCGGATCAATCCTCAGACCCAAAGCTCACAATCACCTTGGTCCTCTCCTTCTGCGTAGCTGCAGCAGCCGCTGTGCTCGCGTACCGCATCAAATATGCTCATCCGATCACGAACCGTGCGCAGTCTTACGTGCACCAGCGAGGCCTCGTTAAGATTGATGTGAATTACCAAGAGATCCTCACTGCAAGTACCACACTGGTTACTAGCTTGTTCTGTTCTGCGTTTGGTCTGTTTGGTTGCCGAGAAAATGTGGGAAAATGAGAGAAACTGAAGTTAAAGTATACTATCTTTTAGCTTTTATTACTCGGGAAATGCACGAAAGATAAGAAATTTTTAGTGTTTGGATTTGTCTCAAGCTTTTCCCAGATTTCTCAGCAGCCAAACAGAAAATTTTATGCTCCACCACTCTGTTTTGTATCATCGTGAAATTGAGAAATAAAGTTCATGTTATTATTGTTAATTTGTTGTGGGAATTTCAGGAAAATGCGAAGGTCTCAGAAAATACGACTGGCAGGCACTATAAGTACCCTGTATTGGCCTACATCACTCCATGGTATGTTTTACAGTCTGTTTGGCCATGCCTTTTGGGATTGCATTCTATTCTCTGTAAAATTTAGGTGTTCGAATTCCATTCTCTAGCACATCCTGTGGAACCAAATACAACAAGAATTTTAGTTAACATTTCAAACAGGAAAAGAAAAGAATTTGGAATTTAAATATTTAAAAGTTGAGGAAGTCATTTGGTCCCTAACACACTCTGAATCGAGGTTTATTAGCCTTTCGTCCATACGAAGTGCCGGTCTTTTGGTTTGAGATAGCTTGGTGCATTTGATATGATTCTGCACAGTTTTTGGTTATAAAAGTTTGATGTTGTCTGACAACGTAGGTATCTGGTTAGTAGTTTGTATAGCTGAGTTTCTCATATAATCATATCAGACATATTTGCATTAGTGAGCTTGAAATGTTTGTGAACTCCTTTTCACACATCAAATTGTGCAGGAATTCCAAGGGCTATGATATGGTGAAAAGGTTCAACTCGAAGTTTACACATTTATCTCCCGTATGGTATGATCTAAAGAGGTACGCTTCCAGTTTTCTTAGTTTGACAAAGTGATGTAGTTGGTGTCTGTTTTGAACCAGGTGAGTAACAATTTCATTGCTGGATGAGTTTTTAGTAATTTATTCTTTTTGTCATCAGTCAAGGGACAGGCTTAATTCTGGAAGGTAGGCATAATGCTGATATGGGATGGATCTCAGAGCTTAGAATGGCAGGAGATGTTTGGGTATGGAGAAGATTTTTATAACTACACTCCTCTTTTTGGTAAATGGCAAACTATTGGCTTTGGTATATTCTGCAAGAACACATTAAAAGCCAGAATAAGACTTAGCAGGAGTAGATCTTGCTTGTTTGCTCTTGATTTGGTTTCTATTCAGGACCTGTGATTGAAAAATTTGGGTAGGCATGTTATAAAATTGGAGAGGTCTCATCAATACATTCTCGACTTAGAAAGAATTTAAATCTTTGTTGATAAGTCCTAGATATATTGCCTTTGCTTTTATTTGAGACACATTTTAATCTAGATGGACTGATAGTCTCATATGTACAATACCTTTCTAATGTACAGGTATTGCCTAGAGTTGTTCTGGAAGCATTTCCAGCCGAGCTGCTGACAAAGAAGAAGCAGAGGAGTAAAGCTATTACTCTTCTAGTAAACGAGTGCAAGTAGGCCTCCAATCTAGACTGTTTTTGTATGTTTTTCTTAAGATATTATGCCCAGAATCTACACAATAGGCTTCTGACTGTGTTGGACTTTGGTTACTATTTAATATTTGTGTAGTCTACCAATATTAAGGTCGATTTTCTTTATATCTAACCACTTTTTTATTTTAAAAAAGTGTAATTTTAGGTTTTGGGGGATTTATTTCTTTTCAGGGAAATGGGATATGATGGTATCGTGCTGGAATCTTGGTCAAGGTGGGCAGCTTACAGGATTTTGCATGATCCAAGCATGAGGAATTTGGTAAAGTACTAATTTTGCTCTCTCTCTCTCTCTCTCTCTCTCTCTCTCTCTCTCTCTCTCTCTCTATGTGTGTGTGTGTGTGTGTGTGTGTGTGTTAGTAGCTTGTAAACTGTCCTCTTTCAAATATGTAAGATCTGAGGAATCTATATTGTTCTGCAAGTGTAGGCATTGCAGTTTATAAAAGAGCTTGGAGATGCACTGCATGCTGTGACCTTAGAGAGGAATGATAAGCAACGGTTGCAGTTGGTTTATGTTATAGGTCCACCACATTCAGAGAAGCTCCAAGAGCACGATTTTGGACCTAAAGATCTTCGGAGCTTGGGTGATGCTGTGGATGGATTTTCACTGATGATGTATGACTTCTCGGGGCCTCAAAATCCAGGTCCCAATGCACCTCTGAAGTGGATTCATTCAACCCTGCAGCTGCTCCTTGGTACTGATAAAAACAGTGCTCTGGCCCACAAGATATTTCTTGGCATCAATTTCTATGGGAATGATTTTGCCCTCTCCGGAGGTATTTTTCTTTTTCTTTTCTATCTATACAATTTTTGTTGTCGATTTGGAGAATCTATATTTGTTTTATCATTTCTTGGTTGCTCTTTCTCCTAGGGAGTGAAATATGATGGGTGTCTTATGAGTTTCAATGAGGGGTGGCCATGGGCAGGTTTGGTGGGTTAGAGGTTTTAATAGTGCCTGTCCAAGTTACAATCCAATTTGTCCTAGGAACATATTAGGAGAACAAGGAAACATTGCAATTTTGCATGACGACTATATTGGATCTGGATTGATCATCTGTAACATCGTAGATTTGATTACTTATCTGAAGCGTCTACCATCGTCTCTGGGTTAAAAAAAATTCATTTCATTGTCTAGTACATCTCTCGAAGTTTACTTGAAATTGCATGCCAATGAATTCTTCCTTTGTTTTTCATTTTATGAAGAGAGTACTCAATGTTATTAAAAAAAAAAAAATTGCAGGTCCAGGTGGTGGTGCTGTCACTGGAAGGGATTACCTGTCCTTGTTGGAGAAGCACAGGCCTGTGATGCGATGGGAAAAAAAGAGTGCAGAACATTTGTTCTTTTACTCTGATGATGAATATAACAACCACGCTGTGTTCTATCCATCCCTGATGTCAATTTCCATGCGGCTAGAGGAAGCTCATAAATGGGGATGTGGAGTCTCGATATGGGAAATTGGGCAAGGTCTGGATTACTTTTTTGATCTTTTGTGATGCAGTCCTCATTTGATCTTCTACACGTAACAAAATTTTGTTCATTTTGGGTTGAACTTTTCTGTCCACGGAATAACAAAGTTTTAGTTAGAGGTGGCAATAGTTTGAAAAATTCTCAGGTCACTACATTTGAAGAAAAATAATAATACTAGGATTACATCATCTTGTAAAGAATTTTATGATCATATGGATGAATGTAACAGATTTGGTTTTTCCTTCTTGCTTCGAAGTTCATACTGTAATTGAATGGCCAGGCTACTATCCACCTGATCAAATTAGCAGGCAGGCTAGCCCTTTCAGTGCATCTTAACTATTTCTGAAGACAGATGGGAAGTTTGGGATGAAACTCATTTTTTGTTATTTCAAAAAGAGTTATCCAATCACAAATTTTAATTTAAACCCAAATTTTAAATCCTTGGTTTAAGGTTTGGGGAAGGCTCTAGGAGCCACTTCCGGCGTAGTGTAGTCTGTACTGCTGCACAGTTTCTCAGTACTTCTGGGAACCTTTTTTCTCAGCCACACAAACATGTACAACGCAAAGTCATCATGCCCTTGCCATCAACAACATAAAATGATCAACAACCTCGCAATCCTTACTTACCACGTGTCATGCGTTGAATGGCCAAGTTCTCATCCTGCATGACACGTCAGCACCACCCTCCACCCAAAAGGCACCAGTCAATTTGCACCCGCTGAAGCTAAGGCTTGTAAAGCCTTGCATCATCCTAGAAAGAAACAAAAATTCTGCATAAACCATCCATCCATCTCTAAGGTCATATGATGTTTCCGGCTTTTCCATCAGTTTTCTGAGACCCCCAAAGAGTGTTTCTCTGCTTCTTACATATAATTATGCCATGGAGGCCCTCAATGCAGCAAGCTTGACCACCATATCTGTTCTTGGTGACAGAAAAAAAGAACCCAGAAAATTTCCATCACTGCCCACCATTTCCCTACCCAAATTCTCAAATTCCACAAGTCTTAGCACCACCCCACAAGCTTCACAGGAGTCTTCATCTAGGAGCTTTCATGGTGGCCTGTTGCTTTTATCTTCTGTTTTCAATACTGGGTTTGCCAAAGCTTTGACATATGAAGAAGCATTGGGGCAATCTGTGAGTACCAGTACAGGGGGAGACTTGGAAGCAAGTGGGATTCTTGATAATGTTACTGCTTTTGTGACTGAGAACCCTGCAGTTATAGCTGGTGGTTTTGCCATTTTGGCTGTTCCCTTGGTTTTGTCTCAGGTTCTGAAGCCTCCCAAGCCATGGGGTGTTGATACTGCAAGAAATGCTTACGCAAAATTGGGTGATGATGCCAATGCTCAGTTGCTTGATATCAGATCACCAGCTGAGTTTAGGCAAGTTGGTACACCGGATGTCCGGGGTCTGGGGAAGAAGGCGGTGCCAATTGTTTACAAAGGTGAAGATAAGCCAGGTTTCTTAAAGAAGCTCTCTTTGAAGTTCAAGGAACCAGAAAATACCACATTGTTCGTCCTAGATAAGTAAGATTTAACACCCGATTCTATAGTTTTTTCTTTCCTGATTCCTTATGAATTACTCATCAATTGCTGAGGTTATTCCAAAAGATACTATCAAATGCCTGCTAGTGTACATTATGCAATTGGTTTATGTAGGCATCAATATTTTTACAGCAAAAGGAAATCTTACATGATAATGTACATTATGCAATTAATTCACACAAACAATTAATTTTGAGAAGGAACAATTTACATGAAGAAGATATTTCACACAATGCAACTCATTTTTCACTTAAAAGACCTTGGTTTTCCTACAATTTCCTAGAAATTTTCATATCTAGTGCAACAATATCAACTTTGGTTGTGACAAGCAATGCTTCCAGTGGGTGGGGAAAAGGGATGGAATCAAGCTGAACTGAATAACTTCGTATAGTAAATAAATGAGATGGGAAAAGAACAGCTTGTTGATATTCCAATTTTATTCTATCATGAACTGGATCCTGATTGTATTGTTGTTTCCTTGACTTCCATTTTAACATGCTTGTGATGTTGTGACTGGATTTTTGTTATTCCAAAAGCCAATATATGAAGCTAATGCTGCTTAATTTCTGATGGAAGCCAGATTTGATGGGAACTCCGAACTGGTTGCAGAGTTAGTCACTGTAAATGGGTTCAAAGCTGCGTATGCCATAAAAGATGGCGCAGAAGGACCCCGGGGATGGGTGGTCTGTCCCATTTACCTTCCACAGTTACTCCTTCTTTCTATACAAGTCTTAACAAGTTTTAGTACCTTGACACGGATTATCATTTTGCAGAATAGCAGTCTTCCTTGGACACCACCAACAAAATTACTGTCTCTTGATTTTGGCAATTTAGCGGATGCTATTGGTGATGCCGTTGGAGTAATTATCATGATTTTCATTTGTTGTTTGCTATATTTTCAATTATAATGCATTTGTGAAAATCTATTGCCTTGTTGAACTATACGGTGCCATTTGACCTCTATCTTGTACTTTTCAACAGGGATGTTATTAGTTGAAGACAGATGATAAAAGTTTGATAACCTAAAAGTTTAGTAGAAATGCTTAGATAGATAGAGAATGTGGGTGAAAATAAAAAACAAAAAGGCGAAATGAAGTCATAATAGAACATCTGCATGTATTTGAAACATCCACACCACCCCTAGTTCATATTTTCTTTTAAAAAAAGGAGCTTTTGATGTCTGCCATTGTTCACTGATTCCCTAGTTTATGATTCTCTTCAAAAGAATTTCGATTCTTTTAGCAGGATTCTTACATAGCTATGTGGTAAATTATGTGCAGGAGGGATCAGGTTCCTTGTCTGTTTCCCTTGGGATTGCTGCAGCAACTGGATTGGGTTTATTGGCTTTTACTGAGGTTGGGCTGATAAGTCTATTGCATACTGAATTTATCTTTTGATTTGCCTTTTGGTGTGATATGTATCCTTATGGAAGAGCTTCCAAACTGATTGTTTCACTCTACCTTTCTAGTTAGAAACAATCCTCCAACTCTTAGGCTCAGCTGCACTAGTTCAGTTTGCGAGCAAGAAACTCCTTTTTGCTGAGGTGAGTCTCCTTTTTTTTCTTTATTTATTTATTTATTTAAATTTAAATTATATATATATATATATTTTATAAATACTTTCAAGAAGTTATTTGATGGAAGTTTTACTGTGGTTGATAAGAATGTAAATCTTCGAAATAACACATATTACCCAAAGTTCATCTTCCTGGCTAATACGGCATGTTTACCCTTAGTTATTTTCAGTCTTACAGTCTGCATCCCTTCAATTTAAATTATCCTTTTGATAAAGGTCAAACTCATCATAAGAAGCTGCAAAGCTCATGCATGCATGTTTGTGTTGTATGTATCTCCTTAATCATAGAGAGAAGTTATTGTCTTAAATAAGAATTGAAAACTTGAGGATTAACATTCAACTTCACATCACCTAAGTTGTTTTTTTCTGATAGGATCGAAAAGCAACTCTACAAGAAGTTGATAAGTTCTTAACCACCAAGGTTGCCCCTAAGGAGCTTGTTGATGACATAAAGGTACGAGATTATAAATGTGTTTTCAGCATTTTCAACAGATTCTTCAATAAAATGCATCATAGACTAGAGATCTTTTTGTTGTTCCCTTTTCTTTTGACAATTGAAATATACTAAATTCCATTGTCTTTATCAATTTCCTTGAATTTCAGCAAATCGGCACAGCTCTTCTGCCAGTGTCTGTGACTCGCAAAGGTCTTCCTGCACCTGCAGAAGCAACCCCAGAGCCTACTGCTGCTAATGATACTGTACAGAAAGCAGAAGCTGGTGTGGAGCCTAAAGTAGAAGCAGCTGCAGAATCTGCTCCTGAAATAAATTCAGTACCCAAACCAGAAGTTAAAGCAGAATCACTTCCCAGGATTTCGAAACCACTTTCTCCATTCCCTTATGTAATTCTTCACTTCAGTTGCTATATGATTTTTTAAAAATTTTTTTTATCAAGCCTCATGGTGATTGAATAATTTGTGGAAGACTTGACCAAATTTTGTTTCTTTTGTTTATTTATGGTTGCAGTATCCTGATTTCAAGCCTCCAGCTTCTCCCCGCCCATCCCAGCCCTAGAGACATATCTCAAAGCAGCAAGCTGTTTATCTAGGAATCTTCAGAGCTACACAATTAGTTGTGCAACTTATGCTCCTGTTGCTGTGTTACATGAAGTTTTGGAGGCTACATTTCTCTGAAGATATAGAACACTCATGAGTTGGATAAAATAGTTTTCCATAAGTAGCCCTTTTCTTGCGTTTATTTTACTGCTTAAATACACTATTTGTAAAATCAGGTGGATATTTGTAGTTTTCCATAAGTAGCCCTCTTCATGTGTTAGCTCTGTTTGGATTCTCCATAAATAGTATCTCTGAAGGGTTTTTGGAACAGGCATAATATATGACTCTGATTGCTTGCCTAAGAGCAACTACTAGAAATAAAAAAGTAAAAATAATAATTAAAACAATGTATTTTTAGTACAAGCAATTAGGCAGAGGGGGTTTCGAATCTCTGGCCACATAAGTGGAGATAGAACGGAACTTTACGGCATTGGGTTTTTTATTCGGTGATTGAAGCAAACCAGTTTTATTCTTGAGAGATTAGCAAAACTTGTCCAAAATTTCTTCGCCTTTCTTTAAATTTTAAAATTAGGTGCAAAAGCGGACTCACTGCAACTTATTGAAATTTAAGTGTAGGGAGAGTAAACAATTTGGTTTAAGAAATGAGGGGAAATTTACAAGTTTTTTTCCTTCATTTCCAAGGGAAAATAATTGGACTATTGCATTGGTGCCTCGAAAAAACTGGCCGTTGTCAACTTGTCACATTTAAGAAAAATAATTACCGTTGGACTCCTGATGTTTTCAGTTATTTTATTTATTTAACATATTTTCTTTTGCAGTTTACCATCCCCGTTGTAAATTTGTCAGACATGATACCGTTGGAGACCATTTTGCTGAGGTGGCAATCCAATTTTATTTTAGTTTTTTGACCTATGCCTCATCGACAACAAAACGTCACCGTTTCTAGTGATGCACTGCATTCCCAAACGGACGCGAAATCAAAATGCAATCGAGCGGGAAGTATTTTTATTTTCACTTAATTACTAAAATCAGATATGTTTTAATTTCTATTTCGCAGTTGCTAAGTTGGTAGGTGCAGAGCAGGTGATGCCTCTGAGGCTCTTACTCTGAGTCTGAGAGAGCTTCAACAAATAGAAAACTGACTTTTGCTCTGAAAAAAAAAAGGATGTCTTCTCTTTAGTCTGGCCTTCCCTCTCTTTCCTTCTGTGCTTCAAACTCCGCGCTCCAGAAATCAATGGCGAGAGTCAAACATACAGCTAACCGGAAAGACAATAAATCTTCTCGCAACCAACCTGGTCTCTCTCTCTCTCTCTCTCTCTCTCTCTCTCTCTCTCGTTTATATGCTTTTGTAATTTGTTCGTATGCCTTGAGGATTATGATTTATGCGTTTCACAAACCCTAATTTTCTAAGTCTTGATCTACAGGCGGACGCTCACCGGCGCCATCACCTGCCACACAACCGGTACTCTCTCTCTCTCTCTCTCTTTCTCGTACTTCATTTCTCGTTAATTTCGGCTGTTGTTTTTCATGTGTTTGGTTACTTGGAAAAGTTGGGAAAGAGGAGTGCGAGGAGGGGAATCGGGGAAATTAGTTTGGGAATTATTAAATTTCTTTACCTGCATTTACTTATTTGCCGAACGGAGCTTAGTGTTGGGTGCTAATTCTCCGGTTTGTTTGTTTGTACTTTTTTTTTTTTTTTTTTTTGTTGCACTTAATGATATTTGGTGGAACAAATTACTAGTCTATTTATTTTTTCTGTTTGGTTGCTGCGAAAACATTGGTTAGTAGAAAATATATAAATAAGAAAGGAAAAGCATTCAAGCAAGGTGCATATGGTTTATGTCTATTATATCATTGATTATATATATATATATATATAATTAAATTAAAAATAAATAAAAAAACAAACAAATTCTATAGCATTTAAGCCATTGACAAAACTTAGTATTCTATTTTTGGTTTATGTCTCTATTCTTTTATCTCATTTCTTATTATTTGAATAAAATCAATAGTTGACCTACTTGAGTTAAAATCATATTCGAGGGGAGTGTTTGAATATGAATCTATAGTTAGTCTATATCATAGTTTTAGCTCTTGAATGTAGTGGTAAACCAACAAAACTTATCACTTATCTGTAATCTGGTGACGAAATTTTTATATTTATAATTTTGACATTCCTTATTGGCTTATTTTACTTTTATATTTTTAATAAATTGAAGGAACCTTCTGGAAGAACGCAGAGATCAGAGAGGAACAGCCCGAAAAGTAAATATGCTTTCCTTATTTGATCTGTTTTTGGATTTGTTTGTTGCGGACAATGGAGATGGTGAGGTTAATGGAAATAAGTTGATTTTGAATGATTGTTGTTGTTACATCTATAGCTCCAGGAACACAGAAGAAGAAGCGACCTCAGAGGAATGCTCCCACAAGTAAATATATATATATATATTTTTCATATTTATTTATCTGTTTCTCTATTTGTTTGATGCTGATAAGTTGATTGTGAACGATTATTTGTTGTTGCATCTATAGCTCCAGAAACGCAGAGGAAGAAGCGGCGTTTCAGGCCAGGAACAATGGCTCTTCGGGAGATTCGTCACTTCCAGAAGACATGTTCATTGCTTATCCCAGCTGCTCCTTTCATCAGAGCTGTGAGTCCTTATCCCGCTGATTGATGTATATACGCACTTGCACCACATATACAGGGGCTTGTGCAAATAGGTGCATGAGGCCCACACAAAAGGACATGAACAGATAGATAAGAAATGTTAGGTAGTGTTAGTGCTAGGAGTTAAATGCTGAGTCAGCTAGTTTTGGCAATTATCTGTTTGCACAATCAGAGAACTTTTTATTTGTTGGCATGGAAACTCAGTTTTGTGTTTTCAATTTATCATGATGTTTGTGTACTTGCAGATTTAACAAATTCTGTTCTCCTTCTGATGTCGATTTGATTTTCTCATTTTAATTTGTATAAACAAGTTGAACTTTACATCTTTGCAATCTCAGAATTAAGTAAGCTTTGTTAGTCAGGCTAACACTGGATTGTGCAAAAGAATATGCTTTCTTTCTTTGTTAACTTTGTGTAGGTTGATATTATCTATTAAATTTGATGGACTAATTATGCTAGTGAGGTTTAATCACACAATGCTGACAATTTTGTCACTAATTTTAGGTAAGAGAGGTCTCCAATAATCTGTCTCATGGTTCTATACGTTGGACACCTGATGCTTTATTGGCAATTCAAGAGGTGAATAAATATTTTAATTTTATTTGAATGGCAAGTGAATGTGGTTGCATGTAACAGAATAACCATGCAAAGGCTACTTGTCTTACCCCCTTCCTCTTTTCAATCTGTTTAATAAACTAGTAAATGTCTGCATTCCAATTTCAGTAAGTCCTAGCATCATTTTGTTTATCCATCATCTTGTTTATCCAATTTCAGACTCGATGAGTGTGATGCTATGCAGTAGGTACCATAAGTATCATGGAAGTGCATTGGATACTTCCTTCCAATTTTCTGTTTATTGTATGCTTTGATTACACAATGGCATTGCTGCCAACCCAAGATTCTTAAGGCCTTACTCATTCTGTTGAAACTAGAACACTCTTCTTGATAACAATCTATAGTTTCTTGTTTACTACCACTATTGTTCTACTCAACAAATCAAGCCTATCCAACAAACTGCTTGGATTTGGTTGCAGGAATTTCTTTTCATTATCCCAAGCATACCATGTTTGTGTACTTGCTATAAATTATGAGAAGACAAATTAATCATGTTCATGCTTATTGGTATTGTCTTCTTTTGTAGGCAGCAGAGGATCATTTAGTTCATCTATTTGAAGATTCCATGCTCTGTGCAATTCATGCAAAGCGTGTCACTCTTAGTAAGTAAATTTGAAATTTGCGTAATTAATTGATGTTTTCCTAATGCTAATGTAAAAGTTACTAGTTGTGACTGATGCTTGTAGTGAGATATTGGCTAAACTATGAAAGCTTGCACTCTTTTCTGTTTTTTTCCTTCAAGGGACAGATTATATTCAGTTTAATGAATCTTTGGTGTTAGAGGAGCTTCCTTAAATGAAAGATGATTTAGCATTTCATATGCCTATTTCAGCAGCACTAGTCTCTTTTGGAACCATGATTTTAAATACTATACTAATGGAAAATGAGTTTTGATGCACTCAAAAGGGATGTGCAGTACTACTTTCTGTATCATTTGATTAACCATCCGATAAGCTGTTGTAATTGCCCTAAATGTGTCAAACCTTTATCAGTTGGCACTTTACATCTTCTACTTTGAGTTTCAGCCAGTCTTTGACGGTTGTACCATTACATTGCACACAATATTGTTGTAACAAACCCGTTTCATTTGCTTTTGTTTCCTCAGTGAAGAAGGATTTTGAGCTGGCTCGTCGAATTGGAGGTATAGGGAGGCAGTGGTGAGAGCATCACGACCGCAACCGACACCATAATCACTGATCATAACAATTTTTAAAAACAATGGGCATTTGTTATCTGGTAGTAGCCAATTTTATTTTTGTTGTTGTACTTGTAATTTCTTAGAACTAGGAAGTAGGCAGCAAACTCGACTCATAGTTCTGTAGTTATGTATACTGTTACCGAAAGAAAAAATAAAAGTTGAAATAATCTGTTTCCCAAGTGCTTGTGATTCGGAATCATCCTGTATGTCAGATTTCGATCAATAGGACGTATTATTGCAATTGTTGCTGGATCATTAAACCCTAAACCATTTGTTTGTTTGGCTCTTCGACTTCAAGTTCGATTGAAATTCAACTTCCCGTTGCGTAGTTTATTTTTGGGTTGGCTATTGTAAGCTACGCTATTTAAAAAGCACTTTAGGGTTAAATAATCAAATCAAATGGAATTTTACAATTATGCCATCCATGTAATTACATAAAAACTAAACCTTTTCAGAAACAGTTTTCCTCAGAAAATGCTTGGTAGATGCAAAAGAATCAAAAGGTGGAGAGAGGAGAGTCCAGAAAGTTCTAGAAGTCTTGGGCACGAAGAAATAACCTGACTTCCCGATAGCGCGCTCCAATCCCTAAACTGTTTTAAGTCCCACCCGTTCCTACAAATGCCACCTACCTCTCACCCCTCAATTCCCAAAAATCACAGAGCAACCAAACAACAACAAAAAATCTCAATTTTCTCACTAGGATTTCAAGGTTTTTTCTTCGTTGGTTTTCAGATTCTCAAGGTACGTCTTCTACTGCATGCTCGTTGATTATGCTTGTGATCTGCATAAGAATTGTAGATAATTTGAGTATGTAACCTTTGTTACCTTATTGAAGATTGTAGTTAGAATTAATATATCTTTGAATTTTAGGCCTCTGTTTTGATTTTTTGTTGTAATCTGTGGAAGAAAATCAAATCTAAATTTTGGCTTCTAAAGGGTTATTATTCTTACTAACTGTTGTACTGTACAGATGCAGATCTTTGGGTTGACACTTACAGGGAAGACCATTCCTCTTGAAGTTGAGAGCTACGACACCGTAGACAATGTCAAAGCCCTTATTAAGGACAAGGAAGGGATACCACCTGAGCAGCAGAGTCTTATCTTTTCTGGGAAGAAACTTGAGGATGGTAGGACGCTGGCAGACTATGACATCCAGAAAGAATCCACTCTGCATTTGATTCTGCGTTTAAGGGGTGGCATGCAGATATTTGTGAAAACCCTTACTGGCAAGACTATCACCCTTGAGGTGGAGAGCTCGGACACTATTGATATTGTCAAGACTAAGATACAGGATAAGGAGGGGATTCCGCCTGACCAGCAGAGGCTTATATTTGCTGGAAAGCAATTGGAAGATGGTAGGACTTTGGCTGATTATAACATTCAGAAGGAATCTACTTTGCACCTTGTTCTCCGATTAAGGGGTGGGATGCAAATATTTGTTAAGACGCTGACCGGAAAGACTATCACTCTTGAGGTGGAGGGTTCGGATACCATAGACAATGTCAAGGCAAAGATTCAAGACAGAGGGAATTCCACCAGACCAGCAGAGGCTTATATTTGCTGGAAAGCAGTTGGAAGATGGTAGGACTTTGGCTGATTATAACATTCAGAAGGAATCTACTTTGCATCTTGTTCTTTGATTGCGGGGTGGGATGCAAATATTTGTCAAGACATTGAATGGAAAGACTATCACTCTGGAGGTGGAGGGTTCGGATACCATAGACAATGTGAAGGCAAAGATTCAAGACAAGGAAGGGATCCCACCTGACCAACAAAGGCTTATTTTTGCAGGAAAGCAGCTTGAGGATGGCAGGACTTTGGCATATTATAATATCCAGAAGGAATCTACTTTGCATCTTGTTCTTCGATTAAGGGGTGGGATGCAAATATTTGTTAAGACTTTGACTGGAAAGACTATCACTCTGGAGGTGGAGGGTTCGGATACCATAGACAATGTCAAGGCGAAGATTCAAGATAAAGAAGGAATCCCTCCTGACCAGCAGAGGCTTATTTTTGCTGGAAAGCAGCTAGAGGATGGTAGGACCCTTGCTGATTATAATATCCAGAAGGAATCCACCTTGCATCTTGTTCTCCGTTTGCGAGGTGGTATGCAGATCTTTGTTAAGACCTTGACGGGCAAGACCATCACTCTTGATGTGGAGAGCTCTGATACCATAGACAATGTGAAGGCAAAGATTCAAGATAAGGAAGGGATCCCACCTGACCAACAAAGGCTTATTTTTGCAGGAAAGCAGCTTGAGGATGGCAGGACTTTGGCAGATTATAATATCCAGAAGGAATCTACTTTGCATCTTGTCCTTCGCCTTCGTGGTGGAATGCAGATTTTTGTTAAACTCTGACTGGGAAGACAATCACTCTTGATGTTGAGGGTTCCGATAAAATTGACAATGTGAAAGCTAAAATCCAAGACAAAGAGAGTATCCCTCCGGATCAGCAGAGGCTCATTTTTGCTGGGAAGCAACTTGAGGACGGACGTACCCTGGCTGATTATAACATCCAGAAAGAGTCTACCCTGCACCTAGTACTTCGTCTTTGTGGGGGTGATGTTTAAGATCAGATGATATCCGTTACTATTTCTAAAGTGGTTTAGAACTTTTTTCTTTCTTCTTTTTCCTTTTAGTGGAATGGGGTGTAGAACTTTACTTACACCTTTTTGGTAGTGATTTAGGGTTGGAATTTGGTAGACTATTATGTTTGAATGAAGGCTTAGTATGACTTTGATTTGGTATTATATGTTACTTTGATTGTTGCGTTATTTGGTTGCCTTGTTGTGCTGGGCTAAAGAGTTCCAACTATCATATCTTGGGCAGTTTCATGAGGCCTAAGTTTAGGTTGAATTTTTCCAAGTATCCTAGACAGGCTGTAATAGCTTGACATCATATTGAAGTTGGAACAGAACTTTAAAAATGGGTGAAATAGGTTTCGTGTATGCAAAGTAAGCCAGCTATATGTTTTGAAGGCAAAAATTCTTAGAGCTATATAAGATTTTGGTTCATTTGGTATAGAATTTTGAGATGGGGAAAGCATCAAGGAAACCATATATTCAGAGCTGAATCAGTATTTAAGATTCTGCTATCATTTAGGTGAGACTAGCTGGTTTTCTTCCGTTCAATTCAAACCGAGCTCCCAGCGTATACTTCTTCCAAATGTTACAGATAGGCAGGGATTTCCACGCATGTGATGTATGATTGAAGCGTCATTTTCATCGGGGTTGTCTTCGATGGTCCACCGGATCCTTTCACAACAAACTTCCCTATCATAGTGACTGGTTTTTTTATTTCCTTGATGAACATAGGCAACAACATGAGGTGTTATGCATGAATTCTAGTGTCTGCATAGTTCTTGCAAACCAGCCCTTAACAATTACTGCTTGTAATTGTATTGCAGCAATGAGATAATAAATCCATGTGCCAAGTTTCAACTAACTAGCTTGTCTTTAACTTTGCTGCTTGTCTGCTTTGTAATTAGTTATGTCTCAACCATTTTGGCTGCCATATATGGACAAGGTCCACAAGGATGGGTAAACCCAGCTCATTTTTTATGTTCCAATTTATAGCAAAATAACAAGCTTTCAATTTTATTTTATTTTGGTAAAGAAACCACAGCCTCTGTCCCAGAAGTCAGAACACTACTGTGTTGTATATTTCAACCTGAACCAACCCTATTAACATCCTGCTAGGTTGTGGTCCTCACAGAGTAGGGTGCACATTCGGTCAACTCTGGTGACTGGCTTTTTGTTTGCTTAACTTATAGAATTAAAAGATATTATGATTATTTACTGAGCATAATCTACTTCTTAGACCATCTATTCGTTGCTCGAAAAGAACGTCAAACATCAATGGATTGTAACGTGCTCACTTTGGTTAGCCCCTTATCGCATTGTGGTATTGAGTTGCATATTTGGCATCCCTTCTGGCAATGTTGAATCATACTTAAAAGACATATATGATATATCCATTGAGTTGCTTATATGTAACATTCTGACAACATCCGAATCGAAAGATTAATCATATGTAGCTGGTTATTTAAAAAGGATTCATTAGCCAATTTCCTACCTACATTGATTTTCAGGTGATCTTGTGTCAGGTTCATATTAATATCCAGCCCAAGGTTTATTGTTTCTGCAATATTGATGTTGAATCTGTTCAAATTCCAGGTTGCTAACAATCATTTCATTGTACTTGGGAGTTTGGTAAGTTCATATGACTTTCTTAGAGCATTGAATTTAAACCAATGAAGATTGTGCAAACTTTTTAGGGGAGCGAGTGAGAACAGTTGGCTTGCAGATTGTGGACCTGTGTTTGATTTTTACTGCGCCCTCAAATTATCTCTCTTCAATTCAACCAGAGCTTCCACCATAAATTGTGACTGGTTTTTCATGATTGGTTGAATGTAGGCAAGGCAGCAACATGAGCAGTGAATTGGTAATGATTGAATTACATATAGCATATCATATGCCCCCATACTTGTTAGCCATGCCTTTGTTATTGCAGCTATGAGCCAATAAATGCATGGGCCAATTGGGTTGCCTTATTTTTCGTTAGGTTTGATTGTTGTCTATAAGTTGTTAGGTTTGTTTCAAAATCAAGCATTTTGATTGGCATATGCGGTCAAAAATACGGGTAAAGCAATTCGTTGTGTTTTTTTATTTGGTGGTCAACATTTGTGTTCCCTTTTATGGAAAAATTACAACATTCCTGTTGCAGTCCATTAAGTCCTTTTCTGTAAAGGAACTAGGGGTGGGCACGGTTCGGTTTGGACCGGTTTTTGCCTCAAATTAGAACCGATCCGATACTATTCATGCGGTTTGGTTCGGTTCGGTTTTAATTAAAAAATTCAAAAACCGTCCGGTTCGGTTTGAACCGGTTTCGGTCCGGTTCCGGTTCCGGTTCGGTTTTGAACCGGATTATAAAAATTATTTTTTTAAATTGTTTTGTAATACAATTCTCAACTGAAATATTATTTTTTTACTTGAAAATTAACAAATAATTCAATTTCATATAATTAATAAATATTAAAGTGAGAAAAGAGAGATATTTTGACATTGAACTTGGATAAATATTAGGTTTTTTTTAATGAAATTAAAAATATAGCATTAAATATAAATATATATTGAAATTATATATTTTTTTAGTTTCACCGGTTCGGTTCGGCCCGGTTCGGTTTTTGAAGACATGGAACCGGATCCGAATCCGGTCCAAACCGGTCCGGTTCGGTTTTTGACCGGTTTTTGACTTTTTGGTCAACTCGGTTTTTTTCCGGTTTGGTTCGGTGTGGTTCGGCTCGGATTTCCGGTTTGCCGGTTTGAGTGCCCACCCCTAAAAGGAACCACATAACTTAAGCCCTGAACACAGTTGGGCGCAGATTGGTCTTTTTGTTGATATGAAGATATATAATTCATCGCCATACTCATTAAGCACTTATCTATTCTTTCACATTTAGAGTTCAACTCTCGCTCTATTAGAGAGATAGGCCAACGGCTCACTACTAGCAATACCGACATTGTTTCCAACTTAACCACCTACAAAACCTAGTAGGTGTGGAATTTTATTACAAAAGATATTGGTGTTATTAAAAGTGGTGTCATATTATTTTTTGTCGAGTTTTCGATGTAAGACTTTATATTCTTCAACAACTCTCCACTTTCTAAGCCTTATACCTCCTTGAACATAAGAATATGCGCATGTTGTAAAGTGAAAATTCCAATTTACCATTCATGGCGTGCAGCAACCAAATGTATATCTAGTACAATCCATACACACACTTGTTCTTATTGTTCAAAAAAGCATCTACTGAAGTATGGATATTGGGAAAAAAGAAAAAGAAAAAAGGCAGACAAAATTAGGACTGTCCTTGAGAATCCAAGCCAGGGATTTCTTTCTTCCAAGTTAATATAAACTATGTCACCAAGAAATACGAATGGCAGGCCAGGCCTTACAGAAGATATGACTTCTGTTCATTTCCTTTTTCCATCCACCATTCTGCTTTGCCCCCCAAACCCAAAGTCAAAACTAATTTTGTAGTTGCTTTTAATTTGTTCCTCTTGCTCTCTGAGTCTCTCTCTCTTTTGTGCACAGAACATATTCATTTTTATATATTATTTCAGTGTAGTGAGATTGACGATCATAATAGCGATATATCAATTTTCTAATTCAACTTGACATATTTGAGTTCCGTGAAGTCGACATTCTCTTATTCCCCATCAAATAATCAAACTTAAAATGAGGGTGTCAGGTTTCGCACAAGTTAGTACTTCAAAGAAAAAAAACACACACACAACCAAGTATTTAAAAATTACCCAAAAAAATTATATATTCTCACGGAAGAGAAGCCTGGGTTCATATTTCATATATAGAGATCAAAGAGATTTGTGCTTTCGTAAATTGTGGGCAAAATCTATCCTAAATTCTAACCCAATTCTACCTTCCTTCATCGTTTAGGCTAATTAACCTTGAAGCCTTTTGTTGTAATTTTGGTTCTAGTTGCCGTTAGATTCCATTTGAGTACAGAAATTTGAAATAAAGGATTTGGATTTAACAAGAAGACTATAAAAATTAGCAAATATTATATTGAATATATTTGAAATAACTAGACGTAGTACATTTGATATGGATTTTATCAATATATGCAGTAGATTTAACTAATGTAGAGCAGATGGTGGAATCAATCGAAGAGGAGTTGAAGCGACCCACGTGAGGGCAAATAAGGTAAACTGCAGATTTGGGCCTATGACCCGTCCTTTCGAAGAGAAGGGCGTCATAAACTCACTGCTTTACTGTGACTTATGATTTTTTTTTTTGTGGGCGTTTGACGTCGTTTAATAGCCCAAAGAAGCACTTTAGTTTTTGAGCTAGTTTTTGGAATTTTTGTTATTTTAGTTTTTAATTTCTATTTGGATTCCTAGGGTTTTTAGGACTTGAGTAGTATTTAAACCAATTTTAACTAAGGATGTCGGGTTGTTATCCTTATTATTATTCAATAGACTTTGAAGTTTTCTCAACTTCAGTGGATTCCATGCTTTGATTCTCTTAAGCTAATCGTTTGATTGCCTTTCATTTATCACGCTGCATCATTAACCTTATATACATACCATCCAAATGCACTCTAAAAAGCTTGAACTAGCATATATTAACTGAATATTGACAAAGTCATCGTAATATCATGCCATCATATTAATGTTTGATTGCGCTACACTCCACTAGCAAATTTTTTTACAACTTACAACTTTTGAGAAAGATGTCTCTCGTCTTGCAAATCAAATTCAGGGAAATATTTTTTAACCAAAGATTTTATGTCCATTTGTGTCCTCACTAGTGTTGGGATTCTGGTGTTTATCTTGTACTTAGCACTCTTATTTTCAATGATTTACTTCTGGAGTTTACGATTAATCAACTTTTGGAGCTGTGATAAAAAATAAAATAAAAACCTGGTGTCGGCTAGCCAGCTATAGATATAAAAAAACCAAGATCTGAGCTCATAAAAATGTGTCAAGTAGCCTGCTTTAGGAACTTTGAAGTTATATAACTTGGAAAGGCTCAGAAAAGTTATTAAATTAAACCTTGCAAAAGCTGTCAAATGTGATTTATAGGGAGCTCAGGTTTAGGGCAACCACAAAGGTCCAGCATGAAGTCGAAAGAATAAGACATAATCTTGAAAGTTAATTTGGCTTTTCTCTCTCCTTTTTTGACCTTTCTAATTGTCCTACCAAACATTCATCCATGCAAGAATCTTCTCGAGGCTAACCTTTAAGAAAATTTTGTAAGTAACAATTAGTGTAAAGTCACACACAAACCTTAGAATTTATATTTTTATCAACTTCCCCCTAACAAATTTCAACTTTTGGGGTAAAATCCCATCCTATTTTGATCAAAGTCCAAATTTGAGGAGTGAAAACAACATTAGCTTGCACTTTGGATGGGCCTTTTAAATTTTTTTAATTTTTTCCTTTTGGACTGATGTGATATTATGACCAGCATTCAGAATAAAATCTTGTAAACCACATCCATTTTCTACCATTAATTCTTGAAAGTGATGGTCACCACCAAATAAAACAAACAAGAAAGACATAATTGTTTTTTTGTCTGACTTCCACCCTCACTCAAGCCCCAATGTGTGATGGGAAGAAGCTAAAAAGGGGAGTGACTAAATAGCAAGTTAAAATAGATAGAGTACGATAGGCCCGAAGAAAAAAGAGAGTAGAGTATGAGCAAACAATTATCTGGAAACCAATTATCCATAATAGCATTACAACTAAAAGTAGATTTTAAGTTTTAACTGTAAAAGTTTTTGGCATTGCTTAACAAATTGATTACAATTAGAACTAACTAACTACAGTCTAGACATTGGATATGACAGAACAACATCAGTTAATAATTGGAGATGTGTTTAACTTATCGATTTGTTTTTGAGAATCCTATTACGAGATAGGTCAAAAATAGGCTTTAACACTCGTATTAATGAATCTAATTTTTCATATTGTGTAGAACTTACATGCATGCACGATTGAAAATCATAAACTATTATGTGATGAGTGGACAAATATTCCTACTAGTAGTATAACCCTACCTATATTTTATTGTCCAATCTTAATAAATTAGGTCCTCTAACTAAATGAATGAATGGACAAAAGGAAAACTTAATAGAGATCCAAATTAGCGAGATATAAACAGTCTATGCAAATTGCATGATTGTTGTTGTAGGCTTTGTAGCACTCCTCCTATGCCTGATGTGTATTTTTCTTGGTGTGTCAGTGCCTGATGTGTATTTTTCTTGGTGTGTCAGTCAATGTCAGCAGCTAGTTGTCATGACAGCTTCAGCCTTCCTCAAATAAAATTTGAAAGAACCCACTTTGATATGGAGCAAGTCGTCGGGAGTCACATCGAATTATGTGCTAATTGATTATATCCACAGTACAACCTGAAGGATTAACATCCAATTAATTAATTAATTAATTAGTTAATTGTGATTATATTCCAATTATCTACTCCACTCCACTCTCCATGTTTCATTTTCATCCCAAGGAATGCACTAAGCTTGGGAGTGTGCCACATCACCATCTTCAAGTGGACACATCACAAATCCCCTTGACAAAATACCAATGAAGCCCCAAGGCACCTCAGAAGACAAATTAACTAACACATACAAAAACAAAGGGTGTTTATGTCATTTCACTAAGAGTGGATTCAACAACCCTTTGACCTTGGAAACATACGTCTACAAAGACAACTACAAGTCAACATAATTTTAATTTGTTTGTTCGGTAGGACCTGCCATTCCATATTTCCATTTGCTTTCTTCCCCATTGCGTTCAAGCTCTTCTCTCAATGAACATTTTTTTTTATAAAAAACACACACACACACACCAGAACTCATTGAAAACCCAGCAATCTATATATTTCCTGAAATCCCCCTTGGGAAACTATTTAAACCCAATTCTTGTTCTTAATTTATCACTCAAAAAAATTCTACTTGGGTTTCTCTCCCTTTGTTCTCTCTCTAGATTCTTCTCTGTCTTCTCTCAAATTTCACTTGCTAATATACCAACTGCTGCAAAAGAGAAGCAAGCTATGGACAAACGCCGCAGAAAACAAGCCAAGACCAGCACCTGTTGCTCTGAAGGCAAAGCATCCAATTCATTCTCTCTCTCTCTCTCTCTCTCTCTCTCTCTCTCTCTCTCTCTAAAATCTCCTTATGGGTTCTCCATCTTTTCCTTTGTTCTTGAATGGGTTTTCTTCATTTTTTGCTGTCTTTTTTTGTTTTGTTTCTTTCTTGGACAAATGCCATCCTCTGTAAACTTACTTTCTGGGTTTTTATCTTTTTAGAAAACAACCCAAAAAGATGCAAACTTTGGGTTAACTTCTTGGTTTCTTTTTTGTTTCAGTTGGGTATTTCAATAACTAAAGTCTTTGTGTTCTTTGTTGCATGTGTTTTGCAGAGGTGAGCAGCATTGAGTGGGAGTTCATAAACATGTCTGAACAAGAAGAAGATCTCATTTGCAGAATGTACAAGCTCGTCGGAGACAGGTAACAAATAAAAACGTCAAATTCAAAAACACTGGCTTTCATTTTTTATTTTTAGGCAAACTATAAATGTGCCTTCAAACTTGGGAAGCAGAGCAATAGAAATAGTTATTGAAATGTGGGCACACCATAGCCAAGTACAAAAAGTTTCTCATACGATATTATCTGAGTTGGTGAGTGAGTCCCGGGTGACTCCTCCTCATGCATTTATGTAGTTCATGATCATGTGTCTGCCAGCCTTCACATTTAAGAATTCTTCACAACATGCTCTAGTGGTCATGGAAAGTGTTTTAAAAACAAAAAAGAACTGAAGAACTTTTGTGTTGCACACTTTCATACGTACAAATTTATTTATGTTTTTAGAAAGGAGAATGCCAGTATGATTTTTTTGGAGTGTCAATAACATGTCAAGCTCAAATAATTTTCTTGTTGAATCTCTTCTCATAGTTTTCTTTGTTATTTGAGAGAGAGAGGGGAGATACAAACTTGGTCCAACAAAGTGGAAAGAGAGAAGTAGCTAGACCAATTATTGTACATGAACATGATTTGTCCAGAAATGTTTGTGGTGTGCAAGAATCCTATGCAACCAAATAATGCATTTTTAATCTTATTCAGTGCAAAACATTGATGTGGTTTTGGAAAATGGTTTTCTAACAAGACTTGTATGTAGCTCAGGTGGGGTCTAATAGCTGGGAGGATTCCAGGCAGGAAAGCAGAAGAAATAGAGAGGTTCTGGTTAATGAGACATGGAGAAGTATTTGCAAGTAGAAGAAGAACAGAGCTTAAGAGTAACAACAAGAGATACAACTCCTGATGATGATTTCCCTTGTCAGTCGGCAATCCAGTAGGTTAGGCTAAACAAATTTAATTTCCCCTTAACTCCTACCCATGTGTTTATTTTTCCCTTTTAACTCCTACCTATGTGTGTCACAAGGTGAGGTAGTTGTAACTTACCTGTTTGGCTATAGTTATTGAGACTTGCCTGCCTTCTCTCTCTCTCTCTCTCTCTCTCTCTCTCTCTCTCTCTGACACATTTTCACGCTCTCACTCAACTACACAACACACAGCACAAGCAAAGACAACATTGGAGAATGATTGAAATTAATAAAAGATCTTTGAACTTAGATCCCCCCATGTACTTCACATTTATGGTTGGCCTATGCAGCTTGTCTCTTTCAGCTTTTTCAGCAGATGTTTGGTCACTATCTTCCCCTTGCAACTTTAAATTGGGGTTCATCAAAAGTATCGTGGACCAAAAAACTTATCCATGTCTATTTGGTCTCATGTTATATCAAAATTGGCTTAAATTCCTCATTTATGCTATGGTGCCAACACTTCATCAAGAAAGGACTCACAGCTGAGCCGAGATCACTATCTAATACTAATGAAAATGCTAATATAATATAAAAGAATTGTATTTTTTGTATACTTTCTCTGTTTCTGTTGCTATTGCGGGCTTTACGCAATCATTCAGATCATATAGATATCCCTTCAACACAACCTAGGTCATTAAAAGTGTCTCAGAGACCCACCAAAGCACAAAAGCTAGGATCTTTTAGAAAATTGATTTCTATTCGATGAGTGCATAACCACATTTGATTAAATATACAAATCGAAGTCCTTGACAGTGAACACACTTAAATGTGTAAATACCACTTGGCCCTTATCATCAGCATTCTTCCATACAATACCACAAATACACGAAGGGTAATGCTAGGCTTATCATATTTTTATACCACATTGTGTACCATCTCTCTAATAGAAGTAGAGTCCACCAATACAATGGGATAGTGTGGTATGAAAAATGTGGTAAGCCTAGCATTTTCCATAGACGAATGATGGTTGCAAAAAGAAACACTGTATACAATCGTTCCATGCAAGAATTTCAATTCAATTCAATTTTTATCTTGATCATGGGGGAAGTTACTTCAGTGTGAACATCAAGAAAACAAGCGTTCAGTGATATCTCTTCCCAAAAAAATTCTGCTGATTCAAATTTAAGAGGTAAAAGTTGACAAATTTTCTATCATCGTACAGTTTGTAATTAAAGCCACAAAGATGCAACTTGAATGCAAGCTGCTGAAGCAGCTCTTGCTGTGATGCTATGATGCTGTGATGCTGTGGTCCTACTGATCTTCAATGAAATTGGCTTTTGTGGTGTCCATATGTGCCAAGGTTTGCATATAAGCCTTAGCCTGGCTGGACCATCCACCAGTCCAAAAAGTAAAGCTATAGCTTTCAGGTTGACATGTCGAGAAACTGTGCGCCACAGTTCACCGCCTGTGACCACAACCCCCACCCCAAAATGAATAGACTCATGCTGCCATGCTCTTACACTTTTGTACCAAAATCTGGTTATGGTTGTTGGTTAGGGTAAGTCTAAACTAAATGGGTTTTGTTAATGTCAGATCATATCTCACTGTAACATTTCAGAAAGTGATCGTATGATATATGTGGTTCGGATAAAAATTGTTAATCATATAGTTTAATTTGGAAAAAATTATTCCTCTCAACAAATATCGTCTATAAAACTCATGATTTTCTTCAATCAAAAAAGAATTGAGTCTCATTAAACGGTAACATTTCAAAAAATGATCGCATGATATATGTGGTTCGGATAAAAATTGTTAATTATATAGTTTAATTTGAAAAAAATATTTCCTCTCAACTCAACAAATGTCGTCTATAAAACTTATGATTTTCTTCAATAAAATGGAGAATCTGTCCCATTAAATTGAACTGTTATTGTTAGTATTTCATTGAGATATTTTTACACCACTAGATTTACCACATGGGGATTGGAGCCCGAGGGCCAAAGACAATGTCCAAAAATAGGAGCACAGAACCCATTGTGTGAAGCCAAACGACGGAGCATTGAGCAGTTGGCAGGTTAGGACACATATGAATGCTATAAGAAAGGTCTGGGCCACAAACCAGGCCTGTCAAGATGACAGAGATAGCAATAAGTGTTGTGGGCTTACAAAGAAAATAAAATTTGAACCCAGAATAGGTATTCCTCTAATCCATGAACACAAATTGGTCAGTAGGTTTTCCTTTCTTTTTCTGGTCTGGGTATTTGGGGGATTCATGCTCTTGGATAGATGGGGCTAAAAATTCAGGAAAATTATTGTGACATGTGGGGTATCATTCATTTATATTATAACACGTGTATGCTGCATATTTGAACTTTGCTTTCCAAATATGTTTATTTGACCAATGGTGTTAGCACTAGAGGAGGAGTGAAAGCCACGCCCGAAGTGATCTTGGCGCCCCGCCCCTTTTACCAATCCTTTTCACATTTGGAAAGAAGAAAAAAATGATATTATACAAAAAGAAAATCACAATTAAGCTTGTGTTGGCTCTCCATTTAAGATGATAAAGTCATTTCCATTTTCCCAAAGGTTGTGAAAGAAAAGGAGAAGGAAAGGTGTCTTTATTGACTAGGGAAGAAAGCAAGGCAACAACTATTGGAAAGAGTCTATTTTATCATGTTTTCCCATAGCAATGGTGTTTTCTTTTTCTATCGAATTTCGGGAATTACTAATACTGCGTTACTAGTCATATAATTTGATTTTACTTTTTAGTTTTCAATGTGATGATTTTTTACGACACATTTATGTTTTCAATGTGATGATTTTTTTTAATACAAGTGATATTTTACTTTAATCTAATCTAAATTATGAAGAGTGAGATTCGAACTCAGATGCAGAATGGGGAGCACATCCGCTCTAGCCAAATTTGATAAACCCATATCTGAATGTGATGATTTGTTGAGCCTATCAACTACCACATAGACTAGGACAAAAAAAATTGGGATCTTCATAATTTACCTAATCACTTCTATAGTTTGCTAGGTTTAGAGTTGCACAGGTGTTATCATATGGTTGTTGAATATACACAGTCGTTTTCCTATTCAATGAATTAATGAAATTAAACATTAAAATCTCCTACAGATGAAAGAACCAACATGAACCCCTTGAATACTCTGACTGAGTCTTTGAAACCGAGTGGCAGAACTTGTTCATCGGGGGCTATGTCTCTTTCTCCCCTGACATAATTATAACGCTTTTAGCTTTTGACTTGGTTAAATCCCAACCCAGAAACCCAAAGAAAATTAAAAAATAATAATAAAGAAAAAATAGCACGAGCTCAGAAGAAAAAAACAGAAGAAGCCCCACACGGTTTGCATCATGACCCAAAATATAAAGAACTGGAGAGTTGTAAGGGACCCAACAAAGTTCATGCTTCTTTTCGCTCTTCCTCTCTTTCTGCACAATCACTTGGCAGGTTCTTGGAAATTTATACTCACTCGGTTTTAGTCTCTTTTTGATATTGACAGGAACGGAAAGTTTTGAAAAAGTTGCTCAGTAAATTTGAATGCGGTCCAGTAACTTAGAAAATGCGATGTAGACAGCCGACATTCAATCTGCTAGTCCGTAGATTCAAAGATTATCTTTTCCGAATCTAAATCATGTCAAGATCTTGCGACTTAGTCCTGATAATTACGCAAGTGATGTACACATCAACGCGATTAAGTCGATTCAAAATTACCAACTAACTCTTAACTTTGCGGTAAATGTTGAAACAAATTTCAAATTTGAAGTGCTTATTTTCTTCGCAACGAGCTAACGACAATTTGGGATTTAATAGAACCAAGAGGAGAGAAAGAGTAAACAGTTGAACTATTGCAACGGGGTCATTAATGTTGGCAATGGCATCTTACCCTAAGCTTTGCGATTCCCTAATTGCAAGCCAAATCAGAAATGAAATAGAAGTAATCACCACATGCTTTCCCATCAAAAGAATAAAATTATTACTTTGAACCAGTTTGTTAGACAAATAATGCAGTGCTTCCAACTCACATCATTTTCTTCTGAAGATACTTTCTTTTCAGTTATAACTACCATTCTTCGGAGAACACAATTTTTTTTTTTTCCTTTCATTTATGAGTTTGTTAATTCAGATATTCATGTTAGTGATGGCTCAGTTGTTTTTCTTCGATGAAATGGTGGTTAGCATAGAAATGCGAAGAAGAAGAATATCTTAGAAATGCGTTTTGTCAGTACGTGGAAAAGAACAAAAAAACAAGAAACCAACCAGATAGCAAAATAAATAAAAGAGGCCACTCTCACTACAAAAAAAAAAAATTGGCGTTTAGCGACATGAAAAGTCCGTCACAAAAAGACAAAAAAGCGTTGTAAATACCTCTTAAATAGAATTTCAAATCTCAAGTCATATGTAAACAATACCATCTCCATATATAAAACAAAATATTATGAATTCAAAAGTATTAAAATTAAAAATTTGAAGGAGTCATCATTATCTTGTATTTTACCTTCATCCCTAACCTGAAAATAGTGACACAAATATAAATAAATGAATGGAAAATAAATATATTTTAATTTTATTTCTAAGATGTCTATCTAACCTTTTATTTCGAGGTTGTGGGTTTGCCTGACGCTAGTGGTGAAAGTAGTCAATCTCCTTCTAAATTTTTTTTACCAAAAAAACAAAATTTTTTGATTAAAAATATACTTAAAGTTTTTTTCTTTTTACTAGTGGATATATATATATATATATATATGAGTATTAAAATGCAAATAATTGAGACGTAAAAAGGGAAAAAGGCACATGTTGGGCTAGATGGAGACTTACAATTTTCCCACTTTCACAAGCCTATACAATTAACATCCAAATTTCCCTAAAAAGAAAAAGGCATATCTGATTTGAGCAACACAGGAGGCCTACAAGCATAAAAACCAAAAAACTTTTTATTCCCTGGCAAAAAGAGGTTTTAGCATGTGATATCTAAGAGGAATAAAAGAGTACAAAACTTTGGAAGAATGCCAGCAATCTAGCAGATAGATAAATAAATAAATAAAAATAGTGAAAAAGCCGAAACTCATAATTTATAGGAAAATGGCATTCTTTCATTTTCAATTTGCTGAATCTCTTTGGACGGATTACCATTTTTCAAAGTATTACAAAGTTATAAACTCATGCTCTGAGCCATATATAAAAGTTTGTGCACATTCCATCTTCTACTGACCCAAGAAAAGTTCTTTGACGTGGTGATTGGTAACAAAAAGTTGAGATGACAATTTTAAAAAGAAATAAGAAAAATCATGCATATAGGACCAAAATACAACGTTTTTACAACTTCTTGTGAAGAGTTGTGCTAATTGTCTCTAAATCGATATTTATTCATATGAGTTTATGGGCATCCTCGACGAAATTTATGTGGTTAAGTTAGAGATAGTAAGGGCTAGTTTGAGAATATTTTTGTAAGAATGAATCATTTCTATTCATAAGCGGTTTTTTAGAAGAATGTCAAAAAAATTATTAAAATTTCAAAGTGCTTCCTGAAGAAGCATCTATTAGATGTTTCTCTGAAAAACATTTTGGTGATCCAAAAGCACTTATAAGCAGAAACACTCTCAAACATGTCATAATTTACCCTCTTAAGGAAAAACTTAAAGGATCTGGACCTCAAATTTTGTGAGTTGTTTTGTGTTTAAAGAATTTGATAATATTTCTCGACTTATATTAGTTTTTAGTTAGTTTCTTCGTGATTGAATTTCAACGCGACCGAATTTACCTAAAACAGAAAGTACAACGACGTTTAGCTCACAACAATTTCTCATGTATTAGTCACAAGATTTGATTTTAAAGCGATAATAAATACATTTGTTGTACATAAGAACTTTCAAAATCTAAGGTGTGAACACAAAATTGGAGAAAGATATAAGGTGTGAACACAGCAGTTAGTTAGAGAACTCCAAAATAAAGAACATATGATAATGATATAACAATAGATTAAGAATCTGTTCCAATCGCAAGTAATATTTTAATTTGATCGTTTGATGAAGAGTCGAATATATTTAGTAGATAAAAGAAATAAAGTAGTGTTCAAGTGGGCAGTTCATATCTGTGTGCGCGCGTGGCCCTCCCTTACTCCATTATCTATCAACATCAACGTAAGCTTAAGCTTTTCACATTACGTCATATACCACTACTCTCTCTCTCTCCCTCTATTTTGTTCTATTTATTAAATAAATAAATAAGACTGCAACCGCTATTATTATAGGTAACAAAATTACCTAATAAATATGAATTAAGTCAGTTAGTCGATTTCATGCATCCAATTCAGTATGTTATTGATACTTCTAATGTTATCAATTATATAGATTATTGATTTTCTACATAGTGTTAATTGATAACACGCTAAAAGAAAGAAAAAAAGAACAATCACGTTTTGTTTTTTCATTTTCGTAAGAAAAAAGTTATTGTAAAGTCAGAGATTAATTAAGGCCAGAGGATAAGACCTAGAATCTTCGGTTCCTCCTTCCGCGTAGTCGCTCACTGATCACTACTAGAGAGAGACAGAGAGAGAAATGGTTTTTGTGAGTATAGTGAATTGTTGTTGGGGTTGAATTGGTCAGCAATGGACCTCTCTCTCTCTCTCTCTCTTGTCTACACTAACCAAGTTGATCATCACCAGAAAACTAGTCTACTTGTGAGAAAAAAAAAAAAAAAAATCAAATTAATTAATTGGTTTTCTTGAGTCAAATCTGTCTCTTTTCCATCTCCTTTCCAGCCCCTTATATCCATCCCCCTCTTCCTCACACTTTCATAAAGAAAACAAGGCACACATTTCCCTTCTCTGCATAACATAGCTACCTTAGCTTCGCCCTCTACTTTCTTCATTAATTTACAACTCTCTCTCTCTCTCTCTCTCTCTCTCTCTCTCTCTCTCCCTACTTAAGCAATCTCCCTCTCTTACTACTTAAGCAAACTATCCATCAATCTTCAATTGGAGCTTTGGTGTTTCTGATCAAAACCACTCTCACATTCAGCCAATTTTACTTCTTTCAGCTAGCTAGTTCTATGTTTGTGGCTTCTGATTGGTTATTTTCCTTGCTCCTAACATTCAAAGTGTGAAACTTTGCCTTGATATGATCTAAATTCTACCTCAATTTTAATCCTTCTGCTCAATACTTGCACTTGTTCAAGTATATAGTACTTGAACCATTTTCTGGTTCACATTTCTAAATGGAGAAGAGGAAGAACATGGAGTGGGAGCAAAAGACTCTAACCAGTGAGCTAACCCAAGGGAAGGAGCTGGCAAAGCAGCTTATGAACTATCTTCACCCTTCTGCATCCCAAGAAAAAAGAGACTTTCTGATTTCAAAAATACTATTTTCCTATGAAAAGGCACTCTCACTGCTCAAAAGGGATGTTGGTTCTGATGGAGAGTCTAACCACATCCCTAACACCATGTTGGAATCACCTACTTCATTTGGCAATGGCAGCCCAATGAGTGAGATCTCTGACCAAGATTGCAAGAACAAAAATGTCTTCAAGAAAAGGTATTTTTTAACTTGGATTTTAATTTTATTAATGAAGGCAATTTTGGATTAGCCTAATTATGGTTGAAATTGATCTGATTTTGACTGTTGGGATTTCTGTGTTGCAGGAAAACAATGCCCAGGTGGACTGAAGAAGTGAAGGTTTTCTCTGGAACAGGGCTAGATGGGAGTCTTGATGATGGCTACAGTTGGAGAAAATATGGCCAAAAGGATATCCTTGGAGCTACCTATCCAAGGTGAGAACTTTTAGTCTTTAAAGTTTGAAGTTTGAACCATTACATGTGCAATTTACATAATTAATACAAATAAAATAACACAAAAACCACCAGTGGTTGGATTGGATGCTCCGCCAGTGAAGTCTCTATTTTGCTCATAGTGAAAAATACCTTTTTCTATTTATCACATGAGCCTGATTAATCATTGGTCAGACATCAGCTCATGTCCTCAAATATATGCAGCGCATGAAAAATTACAGTTCTTATTATTGCTGCGATGAAGAGGCTTTTTTTTCCTCTTTTTTTTTTTTTTCCTTCTTCTTTCACAACTGGCATAATGAAGACAAAAAGTACTTGGAACTTGTCTAAAGGTGAATGTATCTAGCTCCAGCAGTTAGCAGTCTTTAAATCAATTCACTCTTGTTTGTGTTTTTTTGTTTGGCCTCCAGGATTGACAATTCTTCAGCCTAGACAGTACCTTTTAGCATTAAAAATAAAAACGACATGTCCTGGCAACCGGTCCAACTCCCAAAACGGGTCCTATTGGCATCTTGTGTTAAGTTTGGTTTAGTTCAACCGGGACCATGTTGATATTTAGTGAAGAAAATGTCATGTAACATTTCACTGTTGATGAATTTGGTCTAAATTGCATGTAAGATTTGCAGAGATGTTCATATGAATTATGTTCATGTCCCATATTTCTCAAAAAACAGGTTTTTGTTTTCTTTGCATTGCAGAGGCTACTACAGATGCACACATCGCGGCACGCAGGGTTGTTTAGCCACCAAGCAAGTTCAAAAGGCAGATGCAGACCCATCAACCATGGTGGTAACCTACAGAGGAGAACATACTTGTAGCCAAGTCCTTCAGTTAGCCAGGTCATCAGCATTATCTCTAGCTAAACAAGCTTCAACAGGAAATCAAAATGCAACCCGAGAAGCTGAAAAACCAAAAGCATCACAAGAGATGTCTTTCGGTTTTGGGGCAGGGCTTAGAGTTAAAACTGAGGATTTGGACACAAGGGAAGATGATATATTTCCATCATTTTCCTTCCCTTCTACACTAATTGAACCTGAAAATGTCGGAGACCATATTTTCTGTGCAACTTTGATGGATGGCTATTCTCCCGCATTTGCATCTCCAGCAGCAACATTTGAACCAGACTACTTGCAGGCAGTGTCACCGTGCCAAATGAGCAGTTTCGGACTTGGCCTTGATTATGTGCAGACTTCAGAATCTGGTCTCAGTGAGATCATCTCAGCCCCAACTTCAGTGACCAACTCACCAATTGGGGATTTTGGTTTCTCACTTGATGATTTGGATTTTCACCATTTTGAAAACCCAGAAAGTTTTGCTTACGAGTCATAACTTTCCCTCACCCTTTAGAAAGAGAGAGGGAGAAAAAAAAAAAAAAAAAAAAAAAAAAAGCAGAGAGAAGGAAATGATGCTTGTGAAGAGAGAGTTTTCCGCTGCCTAGGTAGTTAAATTCTAGATGTAGTGTGCTAGTTACTGTTTCTATGTGTGTCTTTAGTTTACGTTTTCCTCACTTCCAGTCTCATTGATTTGTAAATTCTTTGGTCCAAGAGGATTAGTTCTTCTGATTGTAACAAATAAAATTCCATTCCTGATCGAATTAAACTGTTCTAGATTTTCAATATTCTGAAATCAGTGGTGCTGGTGTTCCTTGAGATAATAAGATTAAATCTTCATCTTTTTAACTGGCACAAGAGACTTATCAAAGGCAAGCACTTTGTTTGGCACGGTCATTACTTGGATACAATAATTTCTTGGCTGGAACCAAACTCGCCCATCTTTTGTGCCCACTTTAGAGTCTCATCCAATATCACCTTGGCATCAAATTTGTACTCGAATCCGATTTTCTCTAGCTTTGTGGAACCCCAAACAATTTCTCTCCCTAAATCTTCCACAAACCTGAAACAAAACATGAACAAAATCCTCTGTTAGGGTTTAACCATAGAGGCCAAAATCTTGTAAACTTTCCCAATAATTGTATGTATAGTAAATTAATAACTTACTCTTCAGCTATTATGATATCTGGGTGATATTTTTTCCAGTGAGATGCTATTTTTGCAGATGACAAATATGCACTGGTACATAGAAATCTGCCACTGATGCAGGGCTTCCCTATGCATAGTATGTGTGCCTCACAAACATCTTCAATGTGCACAATTGGAACTTTACCCAACAAGTCCTCCAAAAATCTCAGCATTTGGTACCTCCTTTCATCACTTGCGATTTGTGAAATGAGCAACCCCATGCTTTAAGGCATAACAGAGAGAAGGGTGTCCCCTCCCACAAGGCCACAGGCAATGCTGACTACTTCAAGCTCACTGCTAATGTGCCTGAGCACTTCTTTCTCAGAAAGGGTCTTTGAGTGTGTATAATCCTACAATACATATTAAGATATTACCCACTTTTTAGATTGTTTATTTATTTATTTATTTATTTTAAAAAAGTAATGTGCTAAACAAATAATTGATAATTTCATTCTTAAAGAATGGATACACTAGTGTCAGTCGTGCGTGGGTGTATGACACAATACAATGAGTCTCACACTCATCAATGGCTGAGATTTCTTCTCACACCCACATACACATACATATACGGCTGGCAATATAACGCAACTCAATTTAACCATTAAAGTTTCGTAACTTCAATAACTTTGATGCTTACCATCAATGTTTGATTGGCAAGAGGATATAAGAGATTGAGAGGAGTCCAGCAGGACTCGTCCATATATTTTTGGAAGCCATTTCCAGAGTCTTTGATTGGTGCTGCAGCCACCACAGAGGCTGTGTAAATGAGTCGTTTTACGGTGCCTGATTTGATGCAAGACCTCACTATGCTGTTAAGCCCAGAAACTGCAGCCTCAGAAGTGTTTTTGAACTATTTCAATAGCAAACAAAACAAACTGTGGCATTAGGGAACTCTTTACGTCTGCATTGCAATAGTTTACAGCCGTTGGATTCAATCAAACGGCTGCTGGTACACTATTTTAAGGTGATTGTATTTGGTCAGCATTGATGCAATCTCAATCTAAACACTAGTACTTTCTGAATCAGATGGCAGAAGCATAAGAAATTAACAATTCTTTGACCCCTTCTCAGAGTTTCTAGTTAAAGAACAAGCAAACCTGAGTGTCCTTGGGCTCATGCTGCAAAGGGGTAGCCAAGTGGAAGATATATTTGCAGCCTTGGATTGCTGGCTCAAACTCATAAGGATTATATATATCTGCTTCAAACAATCTTAATCTCTCCTGTGCATTTGGAAGACCCTTGAGAAGCCCCACTTTAAATGGATCACCTGCACATCACAAATATATTCACCATAAATATATGGAAGTTAGAGAGAAGCAGAGGCGGGAGGGGAGAGAGAGAGAGAGAGAGAGAGAGAGAGAGAGAAGATAACCCAGATTTCTGAGTGTTGCATGGACAGTGTATCCTTTCTCTAAGAGCCTTTTGACAAGAGAAGAGCCAAGGTAGCTTGAGCCTCCTGTAACACAAACCTTGGTGTTCTCCATTTCCAAATCAGAGCAACTTAGCCAATCGAATCCAATAATTATTTCTGTGGCTCTAGTCTGCTATGTTTGATGTTATGGTTTGACTTTATAAGTTGTGATTTATAGGACAATCTAAGCTATTAGGCCGGCAAATGTTCCAAGGGGTATATGAGGACACGTGGAATTGCACAAAACTTCAGACAATGTTCTTGATTATGATCACAGGATATTTTTTTAATTTAAAGATTGTCTGTTTGTTTAGACTTATAATACTGAACATTATTGCCAAAGCTTTGGCACCATTTTGGGTTTTGAAGTGTATGATATTTTAAACTGCTCTAAATACACGAGGAATGAATTCAAACTCAAACGCAAGAAAGTGATTACACTGCCTTCATTTGGCCGGTAATATACCTAGTGCCTTTACTTGTGGTCAATAGTGCCCTTCCTAGTGAGTTTTGCACAAACTAATAATAAGCTACAAGTCTCTTAGCAAGCAAAGCATGGAACATGTCCTATAATGAAGTCTATCATTCACAATCAAGATGTTAAGGCCATCTCCAATCCAAGAGGTGGAAATCCAAATTTTCAGCTTATGTATTTTGAGGGGTGAAAATTTGAGAAATGTTAAATTTGGGGTGAAATTCCAGTCCAAGTTTTGCATGGACTGGTATTTTATGTGGGGCCCAAACTTCACTTTTTTTTTCTTTTTTTTTTTTTGACTTGGAAGCCCATGTGAAGAAGAAAAGTTGCTGGGCCCTGCATGACAGCTTTGCTGTCTGGCTAGCAAAGTGGTGCGACACAGCTGGCAGCCTTGTACAAGTTGATTCCAAACGCTAAAAATTCAAAAGTTGTGCTGTTTTTATTATTATTTTTTATTCCAACAGTTATATTTTACATCAACGATCAATATGGCTCATGTGCAACAACATCATTCAAGATGCGATAGAAAAGCTCTCTTCTCATGTGGAACCGCCTACGAAAGTCCACTGGGGGATAAAGTTGTCTTTCACTAAAGTAGTCCTCCATGAGACTCTTATGATGTTTTTCTCTCTTCCGATTTTTGTATTCACGGCCTACAACATAACCACCATGTTTGGATTGTTGAGCATTTTGCTCCAACAAAAACGTATGGTGTTGAACGGCCATTGCAACCCTCTGTTGATGAAGGTCATCATCATTAGAATCATCATTGAAGAAATTTCGTATAGTCTTCCCACGTAAGAAGGAGAATGAGATTGAAGGAGATTGTGTGATCAATTCGATAGAATAACACTTCTTAAATAGACAAGAGAATGAGATGACCTAGATGTTTGAAAATAATTAAATGAAGATAGGAAAAGATAGGGAAAGATAAGGGAATTCAATAAAGTGAGATGAACAAATATGAGCAATGGTTCAGAACATAATTGAAACAAGACAAGATGGGAAATGGTTTAGAAAATAATTTAATGAAGATAGGAAAAGATAGGGAAGATAAGGGAATCCAATAAAGTGAGATGGACAAAGTTGAGCAATGGTTCAAAACATGATTTAAACAAGACAAGAGGGGATGAGCGTTCAGAAAATAATTGAAGAACACAAGTGGAGTTGGGCAAAAGTTTAGAACATTATTGAATGAGGATAAATGAATCCAATGAAGTAAAAGTAAAAGTAAAAATAGAAGACAATTATGGCAATGGCTTTAATGAAGGGTTCAAATTATTCCGGACATACTTATGGTGTTGTACTTGTTTTTATTTTTAAGTGAAATTCTATTATGTTTTGGAATTTTAATTTTTTTTAAGTTAAAATGTTTAGAAAATTAAATCACGAATGTTGAAACAAAAAAAATGTCAAGAAAAATTAATGAGAAAAAAAAAATTAGGGGTTAATCATTCTTAAACAATTTAATAAAGTTGCGGACTCAAATTATGAGTTTGCAAGGTTTGAGGAAAAAAAAAAATTTTGAGTCCTAAAAATACATGAATAGTTTTATTTTGGAGGGTGCAAATTTGAGTTTAACCCCAACATGATTGGAGATGACCAAATGTATTGCTTTAGATGTATTCGCATGTTTTCAGTGGCATTTAGGTGAGTTTCACATGTCAATGGGAATAATAACGCATTTATAAAGTATTGAAAGACAGGACATCAATTACCATATATGTGTTGAAGAATATAAGTCCCACATCGGAAACTTAACTAAATAAAATACAAGATATAATGAATGGTTACACTACTAATATCACTGAGACCTTTTATGATAAAACCTCATACCTACTAGGCTTTTTAAGTGATTAAGTTGGGAATAATATTAGTATTGTTAGGGCCAGATTGGCATTGCTGTGCTGTGAAAATAATCGATGTCAGATTTACTGTGAGAGAAAATAATTTGGCGTTTGGTAAACTTTTTATTAAGAGAGTGTTGTTAGGTCATCTCCAACCATGAGGGCCAAGCCCAAATGTTAGGATTATAGCCCCAATAACCTTCTCCAACCATGTATAATGAGGGGTGGTAATTTGGGTCAGACTGAAATCTTGGGTGGAATTTGGCCCAACTTTCCAGTCCGGGTGGAATTTCCATGGGCCCCAAGTCGAAGCCAACTTGTGCAGCATGTGAAGGAATGACAAGACAAAGCAAATTTGCTGGACACGTGGAAGGCTCACATCAAAGGGACGTTGGAATCCAACAGCTCCCTTTGAAAACCAATTATGCATCTACTTGTTCTTTTTTTATTTCTTTATATAATCTTTTGGAGCCTTTAAAAGCTGATCACATGTAAAGCAATGGGAACCAATTTTTTGTCATTTTTCAAGCTTTGTCAAATAGATATAAACAGCCCATATTTTTTTCAACTTGATTTTTAACGAGAAAAAGAAGATTCAATGATCAAAATTAAAATCAAAGGGTTAAAATAATATTTTTAATTTTTCTAAATGAGATCCCACTTTCAAACTCTACAATCATTCTCATTTTAATTTTAAGCGAAAAAAAAATGTTATGTTTATGGAATTTTAATTTTTTTAGATTAAAATCTTTAGAAAATTAATTCACAAATGTTGAAACAAAAATAATGTCAAGAAAAATTAATGACAAAAAAAAAATTTAAGGATTAATCATTCTTAAACAATTTAATAAAGTTGCGGACTCAAATTATGAGTCTGCAAGGTTGAAGGAAAAAAAATTTTGAGTCCTAAAAATACATGAATAGTTGTATTTTAGAGGGTGGAAATTTGAGTTTAGCCCCAACATGGTTGGAGATGGCCTTAGTACTGATTCCCGCATAATCAAAAAATAATTCCTGCATAATCATTAAATCCAACGCAACCCGTCTCTTTGAATGGAGATGAGGACCCGACAAATTCATGTATTTCTCAAGAAAGTTCATGTATTGTCCTTTTGATAAATGATTCATGCATTTATGGGGTAGATAAATGAACCCATTAATGGGAGGTTGTCTTGTTTTGAAAGGTGATGGATAGCTAAACTAATTTGTACCTGCAAATAATGCAAACCGCAGGTTCCAACTAGTTTAAAAACACAGCTGAGCAGAGCAGCAAAAACCAGGATGGTAAGTTACAAAAACCTAAATTGAAATTTGAGATCCAATTCTAATAGTATACGTAAAAAAACTCATAAACTACAAGACCTTCTTGGACCAGTTGATCTTAGAGGCCAGGGACACCCCTTGTCTTTGCACACTTGATGCAATCTTCTAATATCGTCTTGGTATCATATTTGTATACAAAACCCTTCTCAATAAGCTTTGTAGAACCCAAGCCAATTTCTCTTGTTGGTCCATCCAAATACCTGAAACCCAATTCCAGATTCTTGTTGTTTAAGCTTGAAATTTAATCTTAAAAAATTGATATAGCTAAGACAAAATAAAGTAAAAAGATCAGCTACTTACTCTGGCTTCACTTGAAGTTTGGGGTAATGTTGCTGGTAGTAACTAGCAATTTCTGCAGATGAAACAGACGAGCTTGCACATAAAAATCTACCGTTTATCGAAGGATTCTCGATGCAGAAGATATGAGCATCGCAAACATCATCGATGTGTATGATTGGAATTTTCCCAAGTAATTCCTCTAGAAATCTCAGTGATTGGTACTCAATTGCACTGCTTGTAAGCTGACAAATAAACACAGCAACACTCAAGGGTGTG
>NC_047651.1:18397713-18406574 GCF_902201215.1 Prunus dulcis | reverse complement strand
CTTTCTTTATATTCTTTTCAGTTTATCTGAAAAAATTCATCAAAATACTAATGAATGAAGACTAATTAGTATAAAAAAAATAGTACATAGTATTTATAGAGCTGTAGTGAATAGTAAATCAAACGATGATGAAGCTTTAGTGAATCCGTTTGAAGCGTTTACGATACATATTTTCGTGGCACACAAGTGATTGTGCATCATTGCGATTCTGAACACAAGGCAACCAAAGCTTTAAACAAGGGCCTGCACAAATTAAATGAAGACAATAAAAATAAAACCAGACTGCTAAAATTCTAATATTAAACCTAAAACCAGGCTGTGAAGTTTATGAACTCAAAAACCAGCATATGGAGAGTAAAGAGCTCAAAAGCTTAATCCCACATCACCAACTCAAAGTATCAGTCGGAGAGCTGCTCCTAAACTCATTCTGGGAAACTACTTTTCCAACTTGGTGAATTAATAAACGTATTCAATCTAACACAACTATATTCAGAATGGCATTATAAAAAAAACAGAGAGAAAAAACTCAATTCTGCATAAGATCAAACCGCATTTACATTTGCAAGGTAAATTTTATATGCAACTTCTCAACCAACAACTTCAGCTGTGTCATGCAAGGAAAATACCAAATAGTAAGAGAAGTCATAAACAGAACAAGGGTAGTTTGATGAAGTGCAAGCCATCTTCTTTTCTCATTCAATTGGAAAAGCTACTGCTAAATTCGTAAATGACAAAACCTACTCAATAATGGCTTACAAATGGACTCCAAGGCGGGCATGTACTGGAATACGGGTCAGATTGGTTCACCTTGGCGATCTCATACACGTGCCTCAAAGACAGTTCAGAAGCAACCACGTGTTTGAGTCGGCTGCTGCCTGAGTCGAGGCTGGTGGCCTTCCTCAGGTACCAGTTGACAGACGGTGACTTTACCATGAACTCGTAGGTGTTGTTCAGGGTCACCACCACGGGTACGTCTAAGTTTAAACATTTGGGTCTGGGCGTTGAAGTCCTTGCAAAAGGCCATCATGTTCACTGCCCTGTATTGACCCAAATCCTTGCTCAACGGTTTGGGTGTGGCCACGCCCGACGGGAGTGTGACCCGGATATTCGCCAGCACGGGTCTTCGGGTAAGAATCTCCTTCAGGTGGACATGGCTTCGCTGCTCTCACATCGACAACAACACTTGCAGGGTCACACTTCTCTCACTCTGATGATGGTTCATTAAGGAGAACGTGAGCAAATGCTGTTGAGATATTTTGGGTGGTAGCTGAGTTGTAAGATTTTGGGGACAAACAACTGATGCCTAGTGGATGCTTTTTTTCGGTGGATGCTTTGAGAAGGGGAAGTCTCGGATGAGAAGAATCGGTCTCTGATCAAAAGAAAATTTTATGTTATTGAAGAAAGAGAACAACTTTGTTGGAGGGAGATATCGTGTTCTCCAAGAACACAATACAGCCGTTTTGGAGGGAGGAGGCCTCGTCCCAGTGCAACAGTTTCACACAATTCACTTACAATTGGTTATTGCGTAACAGTTAGATTAGATCCAACGGTGTTCTTACTTATAGGTCCTCACGTAGAGATACTTGCTAGAGAACGACTCTTTTCTTAACGCCAGGCTAGCGCATCAACTAGAAACGGCTGGGGGTGGCCAGCACATGCAGGCCTAGGTGCAAACCCAGACCAAGGTAAGCCATCTGCTGCCATATTTCTTTCCATTGTAGCCCAGTTGCATAAAAGTCTTTGCATAATGATTGGGTGTCTAGAGAATCACCCTTGGCATAAGGAGAACAAATAGGCAAATCTGGAACGTTAGATCGAAGATGATTCGACCGTCAAATCGTGTCCGATTTTATATATGTTGTAGTTGGTGTTGTGAGCAGTCTTTAGGTACAGACAGATTGGCAATCGGACATCCCGATCTTAAGTTAGTGTGTTTTGAGGTTAAGGCGAGCGATCGCCGTTCAATTATGCGTAATCGTGCAATCAAGAATGATTCGATAGTTGGATTGAGCCCAAATTGATGCAGGGTGATGTCAGAACTATTCAGAGTCCATTGGTATGATCAAATTTGAAATTTGAGGTCGTATGCCCGAGGTGGGAGACAATGGGTGTCATTGGTGTTGTTTTTCCATCAACAGTGTGTACATCATAGTTTTGGAGTGTTCTGGACGATAATTGATCGCTTTGGATCCCCGGTTGGTCCAAAGGGCATTTTCGTCATTTGGGCATGGAATCTTGGATTTGCGCAAGATTGAAGATAAGGTTGACGAGGTGGTTGGCCATGAAATTTTTGGGGTTGTTGGTGACTTTCGCAAGTCGCAAGAGAGGTGAGTCTCAAGTGACGTGTGCCTCAATTTGCATGCAAGTGCACGATTAGTTGAGATGAGCGAGGAGCTCAATTATTATTGGATTTTGGAGTTTTGTGTTAAGTTGAGTTACGTACTTTGCTTAGGTACTGTTGGAGCTTGAGTTGTCATTGAGGATTCGTTGAGTTGTTGAAGACGCAGCTTATGTGAGTAATACCATATGGATTGTGAGTAAAACCATCTGGATCATGAGTAAAATCAAGAATTATTATATTTATTATGATGTGGTTTTGTAATGTTAATGGATATAATTAATATGTTGTGATGGTTTTTGAGAAACTATTTTGTATGAGTCTAAAATCAATCAAATGTGGTTTGATTTTAAATGAGTTGTAGGTTTTTTTTTTTAAATGGATGGTATTTAGGGGAATGACCATGATATGTTGTGATTGTATTGTGGTGTACATAAATGAATGGCCACATAAATGTATATATATATATATATTTACTGTTGTGATTGTATTGTGGTGTACATAAATGAATGGCCACATAAATGTATATATGTATATAAATGAATGTCCGATTTTTCCACTTTTTTAGACCTGCAGCTTTTTTGTTCTTTGGACCTTGAATCTGGACTGATTTGTCAATGCCTCTAATAATAGACCCCTTTAGGTTATTCAGAATCTGGACGCGAATCTTGGGTTGTTGCAAGGGAGGAATTTTCCTTCTGCTGGGAGTGATTAACTGTGTATTGCCCCATGCATGTCCTTTCAAGATGAGACTCAGAGGACATGCATTTCCTTTCGGCACCTGGCTTTTCTCTGCATATTGACGTAAAAGAGCCAACATCATCATCTCTTAAAGGAATTTTCATCTCAAATTCCTGAAAAGGTAATTTACTTCTGAAAGACGGTGGAAATTTCAGGGGTTCACACTGTAGTTCACTAGGAGGAAAGTAAGTGTGGCAAAGACTCACCCATGTTTAGTGCATTAGAAAGTCTCCCTTCGTGAGGCTATGGTAACGATTATAAATACACAATTAATGCTTGTATCTTGAGATATCAGACAAGCATATATACTTCACCAGTTTTGCTTGTGCCTTTATCTTTGTCTGAATACTTGTGCTTCTTCGTCTTGAATTGATCATGACTCTAACTAACATGGTTGGAGTAAGGTGCAGCTTCAAACTCCTCTATGCAATTGTGGTGCTGATTTTACTACACATGAACAATCCTTGCATTGGATGCAGCGAGAGGGAAAGGCAAGCACTCCTTGCACTTAAACAAGGTCTCGTGGCTGACTACGGCGACCCCTTCCCTTCCTGGGGAAGAGAAGCCCAAAACAAAGATTGCTGCGAATGGGATGGAGTCCACTGCAGCAACCAAACTGGCCATGTTGTTAAGCTTGAACTCCATGGTGTGCAAGGTAAGATTAGTCCTAAACTCATTGAGTTGCAGCATTTGGAATATTTGGACCTTAGTGGGAATAATTTCAGTCGGAGCCAAATTCCAGATTTCATTGGAATCAGAGCAATTTAATATACCTCGATCTCTCTATTGCAAATTTTGGAGGTTTAATTCCATATCAACTTGGAAACCTTAGAAACTTGCATTATCTCGATCTTGGGTGTCGATATCATCCTTCTTGCTCTACTTAGTCTATTTATGCAAAAAATCTCTATTGGCTTCTGTGGGAAACCTAATTAAATCAAACCCTAGGTCAAATAATTCCTACCATTTGGGGATTATTTGACCAAATTGGGAATCAATCAACCTAATTAGGAGTTAATCAATTTAATTGGGAATTATCCAATTAAATTGAACGTTACCTAATTAGGTTGAGATTTGATTTGGTTAATTACCACGATCCCCAATTAAATGAGGAATTGCCTAAATTGAATCAGGATTGATTTGATACCTACCACAATTAGGGATTTGATTTACCCTAATTAATCAAATCCCTAATTAATCAAATCAATTCCAAAAAAGGGAGGAATAATTCCCTTCCATCTACGGAATTATTCCTCTGAAACCCTAGCCTCCGAGACCTCTATAAAAGCATAGCCACACACAATGGTTGAGGTACGCCTAAATTCCTACTAAAACTCTACAGAAGTTATTTCTCAAAAACCCTAGCCACCCCCTCTCTTTCTCTCTCTCACACAAGGCTCCGGCCACCACACACGGCTCCGGCCACCCGGTTTTCCTTGAATTACCCTACCTAACTTAGGCATCGGAGGGCCTTTGGCCAACACCCCCCGGGTGTGGTCTTTTACTCCGATCTGTTTTGCAGGGAGAAAGAGAGGCGGAGAAGACGAAGGAATATTGGGCGAATATTCTCGTGGGGAAATTTGCTCCCTCAAATTGGTGCTTTCATTGAGAGCACGAGTTATACTCAACGCGTGCTCAAGGAATCCGTTCCTCCTATTTTCCAATCCACCAAAGCCTTCCAAACAACCATGGTTGGAAGCATGAACACGAGAGGCAAAGCCGCCGCGATGGCTAGATCCACGACGGCCCAAAGCCACTCCACCCACGATCCCGCGATCGACATGGTGGCACCGCCACCTCTCACCACCGCACCGGCCACCGCCGCCGAACATGGTGGAACTTCCCATCAAGGTGGACTCGTTACCACCGCCGACCCGGGGCCGGTCTTGGAGCAACTCCAAGCATTCCCTTCATTGCCTCCACGCGCGACGCCCGCTCCTGCATACACCTCCAATGAAAACCTAGCCCGTGTGCAGTTGGGCTCCACGCACTTCTCTCCTCCCGATCCACGAAGTCAAGCAGACGTTAATCTAAGAGTTGACCAGCTAGCTCAGAGAATGGACGACCAAAGCAATCTAATGAGGCAGCTCATCAACCAAATAGGCTTTGCTCAAAACCTTGGCCTTGGACAACCAGGCGAGGAGAGAAGGCTGGACGAACGCGCCGGTGGACAACTCGATGTCCGTGCCCGCTTGGGCCCGCAGGGAAATGTACATCAAAGGCTAGGCCCCCAAGGAGGTCAGCCAAACAACCATCGCAACGAGGATCGCGAAGAAAGGCGTTCAGCTGTCTACTCGCAGAGAAGCGTTCTCGAAAGGCTAGGACCCCAGGGAGGCCAGTTGGATAACCCACACAATGAGGACCATGAGGAAAGGCGCTCCGTTACTCACTCTCGAAGAACCAATTCTCGTCGACAGCTACAGAGAATCATTCGCAGGCGCAGTCCACCAACACTCCAACTAGGCAGCGCAGGCGAGAAGGTCGACCCTCGGAGGACAATGAGGAAGTCAGTCAATCCCATGGAGGTCGCCAACGCAACAAACTAGCAATGTGTGCAGAGGACGTTGAGAAGCTCGTGAATGACCGACTCCGAGACTTGAAGACCGGAGGAAACTTCGAGGATTCACTACGTAAGGAGATGGACCAGGTGAACTCTACGCCTTTCACCCTCGATATCGAGCAGGCTGTTCACCCGAAGCGATTCTCGACACCCTCGTTCATACACTTCAAAGGGGATTCCGATCCCGAGAGCCACTTAAAACACTTCAAAAGTGTTATGATCCTCCACCAGGCTGACGACGCGCTAATGTGCAAAGTGTTTACAATAACCTTGCGAGGAGCAGCCCAAGACTGGTTCCACACCCTACCATCCAGGTCGATCAGCAGCTTCAAGGAGCTAGCTTACGCCTTCACCAAGGAATACACCTCTTACCGGACGATCAAGAAGAACCCTGACCACTTGTACAACCTGCGCAAGAAGTCTGACGAATCCCTTCGAGATTACATCAAGAGATTCAAGGCGGAAAAGGCGAACATTGTAGGATGTGACGACCGAATCGCGTCCTCCGCTTTCAAGAAAGGTCTTCCAGCTGAGCACGACTTGTACCGCGAGCTGACTATCACTCCCAGCCAGACTCTGGCAGAGGTCTACGCGACTGCAGAACGCTACGCGCTCTGGGATGACGATCGAATCGCCGCAAAGAAGTCTACAAAGCAGGAAGATCAGCCGACTAAACGGGCAAGCCAAAGAGGCGACAACAGGAGCAAGGACAAGCGCAGGTCGCACCTACGAGAGGAGGCTACGGCAGGAGAGAACTATACCAAGTTCACCATCCCCATACATCAAATCTTAGCCCAAGTGAAGAACAAACCTTGGGTAAGAAGACCACCACCATTGAAAGGAGATCCGGACAAGAGGGACACTAGCAAATACTGTGCCTTCCATGGAACGCACGAACACACACGAACAAGCTGCTTCGCTTGGAAAGCGCATCTTGAAGAACTCGTGAGAGAAGGTCACTGCACAGAATTCATTGCGAAGCAGGCCATCCAACGAATTGAAGATCGAGACACCGCCAAAGAGCTGCCTCAGAAGGTCATAAGGATTAACACCATCCTAGCCGACTCCGAGGAGTCTGGGCTGACCAGCAAGGAAAAGAAGAGGAAGATCAAACAGGCCACTGGGATCTCCCAAGTCTCGACCGACCTTCCACTAGCAGAGGACGATCCTGTGATCGGCTTCCAAAAGAAAGATCTGATCGGCCTCGACATGCCACATAACGACGCCCTTGTCATCAGCATTCAAATCGCTCAGGCCATGGTCGACCGAATCCATGCAGACGAGGGCAGCGCAGCCAATATCCTGCAACTGACGGTCATCCAACAGATGGGCTTGGAGACAAAGATCAACAAATTAGCCAGATCGCTGACTGGCTTTAATGGTGCAACAACGGTTACCGTAGGCACGATAGACCTCGACGTCTACTCCCCCCTGTAATCAGCTTGCAAACATTCATGGTCATTGATGAGGTCTCACCCTACAACGGCATCCTGGGCAGACCATGGATTGGCAAGATCAATGCCATCACCTCCGCCACACATCAGAAAATTCGGTACCCAATCCCTGGGGGCGGTGTCGGCCAAATCAACAGCGATCAAGCAATGGCGAGGAAATGCTCCACCCAAGGGCTAAAGAAAGGCAAACAAGCGCAGTTTCTCCCCGTGAGCCAGGCAAATCTGGAGGAGGTTGAGCAACCGAATCTTACTATCTTATAGCAATCAAAGCATCAGGACCAAGCCGCGGAGATCCCTCTAGAGGTCTTTCCGGAGGAAGGATGGAAACCCGAGGAGGACGTCGAGTTAATACCCTTGGATCCTGACCAGCCAGACAGGAAGGCGCGGATCGGCTCGCGCTTAAGCCCAGAAGAGAAGGTGGAGCTTACCACATTCCTTCAGAGCAACAAAGACATGTTCGCATGGTCGCCATCAGACATGCCTGGCATCGACCCGAACATCATCTGTCACCGACTCCACGTCAACCCCGCATGCAAGCCAGTGGCGCAGAAGAGACGCAACTTCGCACCCGAGCGAGTCGCTATCATCGAAGCCGAGATTGACAAACTCCTAGCTGCCGGCTTCATCGAAGAGGTCTCCTACTCAGAATGGCTTGCCAACGTTGTTCTGGTGGCAAAACAAGAAAAGGGCAAGTGGAGAGTTTGCGTCGATTACACAGACCTCAACAAAGCATGCCCCAAAGACAACTTCCCATTGCCGAGAATCGACCAACTCGTGGATTCCACTTCTGGCAATCAGCTGCTCAGCTTCAAGGACGCCTACTCCGGCTATAACCAAATCATGATGCACGGGGATGACAAGGCGAAAACTTCTTTCATCATCGAAAGAGGGACCTACTGCTACAAGGTCATGCCCTTTGGGCTGAAGAATGCCGGAGCAACCTATCAAAGGCTCGTAAACAAAATCTTCAAAGAACAGATCGGCAAAACTATGGAGGTCTACGTGGATGACATGCTGGTCAAAGCCCCGAAACGCGCAGATCACATTGGAAATCTTACCGAGTCATTCAGCTTGCTCCGCCAATATCGCATGAAGTTGAATCCAAGTAAATGCACGTTTGGTGTATCCTCCGGCCGATTCTTGGGATACCTAGTCACGCAACGAGGTATCGAGGCACACCCACGTCAAATCAAAGCCATTCTCGAGATGAAATCGCCTTCCACGGTGAAAGAAATACAAAGTCTGACGAGCAGAGCAGCGGCCCTCAACCGATTCCTCTCGAGATCAACCGACAAGTGCAGACCATTCTTCAAAGCTTTGAAGAAAGGGCAAAGAGACAAATGGGATGAGGAGTGCGAAGTGGCTTTTCAAAATCTGAAGACTTACCTCACCTCACCTCCCATGCTCTCAAAGCCAGTCCCTGGTGAGGACTTGTTCGTATACTTGGCAGTGTCCAACTCAGCTATCAGTTCAGCCCTCATCCGAGAAGAGCTGGGGGCCCAACATCCAGTATTCTACACGTCAAAAGCTCTCCTCGATGCAGAGACTCGCTACCCAAAATTGGAGAAACTTATTTTGGCTCTTGTAGTTTCTGCAAGAAAGCTGCAACCCTACTACCAAGCTCATCGAGTCATCGTCATGACCGACTTTCCTTTGAGATCAATCCTCCACAGCCCTGATGCTTCTCAGCGACTCATGAAGTGGGCTATAGAGCTAAGCCAGTATGACCTCCTCTACCGGCCAAAAACTGTAATAAAAGCCCGGGCTT
>NC_047651.1:18056717-18083497 GCF_902201215.1 Prunus dulcis | reverse complement strand
TCGGTTTGTGAATTTTTAGTCTTCTGTTCCTTTTTACGACACTCATGATTCACCAATGCCGCAGACACCTCATCCAGTTTCACCTCGGGTTTTCCATACAACAAAGTAGTTGTCAAATGATCATAATCATCAGGCAATGAATTTAACAAACATAGTGCCTTATCCTCGTCAGGAATTATCACATCAAGGTTTGCTAAATCAGCAAGTATTTTATTATAATCATTGAGGTGTTCATGCATAGAAATACCTGAGCGATATTGAAATCGGAAGAGTCGTTTCTTCAAGAAGAGCCGATTTTCTGCGCTCTTGGTCATATACTTCTCCTCCAATTTCATCCATAACTTCTTAGCAGAAGTTTCCTTCATATACGGGTATTTCAACTCCTTATCAAGGAACGATCGAATAGTGGCACAAGCATGGAGATTAATTCTAGTCCATTGCTTGTCATCAATATCTTCTGGTTTATCCTCCAGAACCATATCCAACTCTTGTTGATACAACACATCCATAACTTCACATTGCCACATACCAAAATTATTGGAGCCATTAAATTTATCAACCTCTAACCTTGTACTGGCAATTGGATGTCTATTGGATGTAGGTGCCGACGAAGACGATGTCGATTCCTTCTCCTTCAAAATTTCAACTTTTTCTCCAGCCATCAAATCTGCCCGGCACTATTCACTGCTACTGTAGCACAGCACTATTCACGGGAGCACTGTAGCACCGACACTATTCACGTGCACTATTCACCCGTCACTGTAGCACCGACAGATTTTTCACTCCCACGAAACCCCAGTCGAAAAACTGGAGCTCTGATACCACTTGTTGTGCGGAAGCGTCAACCAACTGCGAGTGAAAAATAAATAACAACAGGCAGGAGAAAAATTGAACAAAATAATCAACAAGAACAACACCAAGATTTATACTGGTTCGGCAATTGCCTACATCCAGTTTGGAGGCGATGGAGTATTCCACTATAATCAATGGAGATATACAATAGTGTTTACCACTCAATTTCCCAAAGACCCAAATACACCCAACCTCACACACTCACAAAGGAAGAGAAAACAATGATACAAAGCAAAGAACAACTAGAGAGAATTTGTTTCACTCTTTGGCAAAATGCCTTTCTTGCTATTTTTCTCTTCTACTCAACACTTGGTTGGATGCTTCAAATGAAACCATTTGCTTCCAATTTATAGCCAAAGGAAGTGGCTTCTCAAAGAAGCCAGCCAAAAGGAAGTGGCTTCTCAAAGAAGCCAAAGGAAGTGGCTTCTCAAAGAAGCCAAAGGTTAGTGTCTTCTCAAAGAAGCCAAAGGAAGTGGCTTCTCAAAGCCAAAGGAAGTGGCTTCTCAAAGAAGCCAAAGGTTAGCCAAGTCAACAATAGCCTACCACCATTTGTGAAAGCCAATTAATGCATTCACATTGCAACTTGTCAATATCCATCACTTTTGACTATTGGTTTGAGGCAATAATCAACAGAATGTTCTTCATTGGCTTGTTTGTTTCCGTTCAGCAGGTTGAGAGATGGTTGTCCTTTTATCAGATAATAAAATTTGAATCTCTAACAAAGAAAAACATCCTGCTTCCTGCAAGAAGAATGGTTTATTCAAACTTTTTTCTTCTTCTTTTTTTTTTCACGTTCCTTCATCTTCATTACTTCCATTCTTTTGAGTGTGCTGCAAAGGTAGCTCGTCCTTTGCAAAAGGATATTTTGTGCTTCATATATATATATATATTTGTGTGTGCGGAAGAAGATTACGAAAGGATTATAACGGTATACAGGCCTAATATTTTAAGAGACTCCGTTTCCGTAAGAGGCTAAGGAAATTATCATATTTCTCTAACAATTCAATCCTTCTCGAATAATATATTATCGCTCTTTAAAAAGAAAAATAATGATATTCTTGCATCTCCAAAAATATTCTTATACAAAGTAAAAGAGATTCTGATGCACAAGGAAATTGGAATCTAGGATGTCTAATTCACCTCATGCTATTTGAGTTAAGAGGATTCTCATGCAAACAATCCAAACACTATTTCCAATCGGTAAATAGGGCAAGGTTTATTAGATAAGACTAAGCCTTAATTCGCATGCTATATTAATTACAACTTTATTTTAACTATCCTGTAGACAAAGAAATTTTGGTACAATAAATTTCATTGGACGAGAAAATAATTAGGATTTAGTGGATTGAATTGTGGGCCTCATAATTCGCACATGTGGCGTATGACTCATCAAAATCGGATTAGTTGTCAAAAAGTGACACGTGGCAACATCCGATGGAGTGCATCAAACGGTTCAAGATGAAGACAAAATTAAAGGAAAAAATCTTCTGTGATTGACTTTGATTTAAATCAAATATTAATCAGGTCAATCAATTGAAGATAATCTGGTTAAATTGCCAGATTATGGGAATTGATTTAAATCAAATCAAAATACCACAAAACAAGGTTTTAAATAGGGAAAGTTATTTAAGTCAAACATCCTACAAAATCCTATAAATAGGAGGCCTCAAGACGAAAGAAGGGCTAAGAAAAAAACCTAGCACTCATAAGAAATAGAAAACTCTATGCATTCTTCACCCTATTTTGGAAGAGCCACCAAGCACAACAAATACGTGCCGGTTCCTTCACCATAGAAAAAATCGCAAACACCAAACAAGCTTCGTGCTACCCGTTTGATCAAGATCAAGTCTCTACGACCCTTGTATCAAACACAAATTTTCTTTAAACACTTTGGAGATCGAATTAGAGGATTCAATATAGAGATTGTAACCCCAAATTTTATTAATACAATATTATGTTGTACACGTGTTCTTGTCTCAATTGTTGCAGGAAATTCGTGTTTACACATATAATTGTACTTCTTTTCTTAATATTGGAAAAAATTGGCATAACATGACAATACTAGTTCTTTTTCGAAGATTTTGAGCTTTCTTGTAAAGGAAGAAATTATAGAATACTATAGTATTATGGCTATGTAGTACATCTTGTGCACGTGTTATAATATGGGTGGACGATATGATTTATTTTTTCCCCTTTTAGAAAATAGTATTAGTAAATATTCACTTATATTATAACACGTGTACAAGATGTATCATATGACCGTACTACCACATTGTGTGCATACAATAACAAAGATGAAGAGCATGAGACCTAATTAACAACTGTAGATCCATCACCTCTTCGCCGCCACAAGACTCCCTCCTCATTGGCTTTTTGGTCAGCACACATATAATAACAACTGTAGATCTGCTTGATCAAGATCCATATCATGATCAACATGATCGCGGTATAATGGTCCTTCTATGAGAGGTTATGGAGGTGGTCGAGGCTGGTGATGCAAGGAGCAGTGTTATGACCCCTCAACTACCCTTGACCATAGACTGTAGACACCATCTCAAAGGAGGAGGGAGTGGAGTGGTGGTGGATCAACGGCAGAGGTCAGGCGAAGCGCCTGTGATGGGGAGAGGAGAGGAAGAGGGCGAGAGGGAAGCGATGGCGGATCCCTCATTATTTATATTCAAACGTGATACAAAATGTGATTTTCCTCCCATTATTACTCAAAAAGTTATTGTTTCATCGTCAACCTCATAATAAAACCATTCAATATGCCAGTAACAAGTGAGTGGCACACCGAAAATCTGCTCAGCTATTCTTTATAAAATATCCAAACATATAACACTAAGCTGCTAGCTACTTTTTTCTTTTCTTTTTTCATTTTCTAGCTAGTCAGCTTCAAGCACACCATACAAAAATTACTCTGAGCAAGTGCAAAATTAAACCATCAAACTCATCAAGGTGGTTCATCAGTCAGCTGTTTTGGGCACCTCATCGGCCTGTGCTTCCTTTCCAGCAGCCTCCTTCGCCTTCCTTTTCTTGGCATTCCTTCCCTCCACCTCACCAACACTACTTTTATCAGTCTCCTCCTCCTCTTCCTGAAATTATCATGTCATAAGGATCCATATGCAAACATGTATATATGTTTACACAAAAAAACAGAGAATACTTATATATACCAGTAGGTCCACTGCAACTTGGTTGAGGTCTGGAATGCAAGGCCTGGGCTTCAACCCTTTAGCGGAAGAGCAACCCACCTTCCACCCCGATGCCCACGGAGTTGGGTGGGTCATGGAGGCGGTGGGTGGCATTGGCATGTCAATGGTTATGGGCATTTTCATAAACAGCCCGATTCGGAAGCTTTCCATCACTGCCTCCATAACTCGGTCTTGCAGAGTCAACATGTGCCATATCTCCACCGCGTCCAAACTTCCGAGTCCACTGGAAGTCAACATCTTCAGGTACTCGCTTTTCTTCTCCTCGCCGAATTTGGTGGCCACGTAGTCACACACACGACCCACAAATTCGGCGAGGTTGATCTCCTTCGCGGACGACACCAGTGCCTTCATCGCCGCCGAACTCGCCAGGCTATGTATGATGTTCGGGTCGGCCATTTCGGAGTTACTGACCCGATCCAGATCAATTATTGTGCGTCCTTCATCGCCGCCGAACTCGTCATCACTCGATATCACGCAAAGTTTCATGAAGTCGAACTTGTCCGCCGCCGAGAAATTGAAGTTGAAGGCGACACCGGAGCAAAAGGCGCGAGCTTTGATCATACAGCCCTTCGGAATCGGGTCGGTGACATCCATCACTCGGATGCTTTCTGGGCTAAGAGCTTTGTCTCCGGCGGTCAGGAGGACCATGTAGTATCGGGTTGTTTTGGCACTACAGTCAACCGGGTCACCGGTTTTTGACTCGGGTCCGAAGGCTGGGGCCAAAGGTTCGGATGCACGGTCAACCGGGTCACTGGTTTTTGACTTGGGTCCGAAGACTGCGGCCAAAGGTTTGGGTGCACGGGCAACCGGGTTACCCGCTACGAGGTCATGGTTCATTTCGGGGCAGGGGGCAAACGGATGATATCGGAGTTGTTTGAGTAGCGTATCAGCCAAGTTGGGGCAAATAGAGGGAGCAATAGGAGAAGGCGACCACATAGTTATTAAATACTTGAAGGGATGAATAAATTCAGGATGAAGAGAAGGAGAGAGATGAGAAGCTTGCTTTGGAGATTCCAAGGGGCGAGCGATTTATATAGGTCCTCCTTATGTTCGATATTGAGCGGTAAAAACCGGGAAATAGTAAAAAAGCACTCCTCATGATGTTGATGGAGAGAGGCTAATGCATAGGAAAACCGGGGTAAAAGCGGGAATGGAAAAGAGTTCTCCTCATAATGTTTATGGAGAGGCTAATATCTCCTCGTGATGTTGATGTCCGGATTTCGTGCTTTGGTGTGTGTGGAAACAAAAAACCCTTTGATTCCAATATGAAGAATGAAATAAATAATGGAATTTGACTTGATGTTACAAAGGAGATCAGAAGCTGAGGATTATTGGTAGGAAAATTTAAGCAAAATTTTGCTACTTGAAAAGGTGATCGCGTACCAGATCGAGATCCGAGAAGATAAAATACACCCAAAGGATGAATAATGAAAGGGATTGGACAATAAGAGTTCTCCTCATAATGTTTATGGAGAGGCTAATATCTCCTCGTGATGTTGATGTCCGGATTTCGTGCTTTGGTGTGTGTGGAAACAAAAAACCCTTTGATTCCAATATAAAGAATGAAATAAATAATGGAATTTGACTTGATGTTACAAAGGAGATCAGAAGCTGAGGATTATTGGTAGGAAAATTTAAGCAAAATTTTGCTACTTGAAAAGGTGATCGCGTACCAGATCGAGATCCGAGAAGATAAAATACACCCAAAGGATGAATAATGAAAGGGATTGGACAATTGAAGAAAAAATAAATAAACAAAAGTACAAATTTTTTTTTTAATGAGAATTAATATACAGTATGTATTTTTATTTTCTGAAACATCGATCTCCCTCTCCTCCTCAACTTGTCTCGGCAATACGTCCAACCCCTTCACATATCATTTATCTTAGTATCAAACTTAGTTGTTGTGCTGAAAGAAGTGAATCCAAAATCTCCTACAGTCATCCATCACAACAAATATGGCACTGGAGCCCAGGAAACAAACCACTAATCTGATGTAGAAGATCAAGATGGTTAAAGAGATCTGGGGAGACAGTGATGTACGGAAGGTTAACTTCTAAAAAAGTCTATAATTGACTTTAGACACAATCTCCACCGTTGAGCAAAGAAACATGCATCAATATCAGGCCCCACGGATGAATTGTTGCCGACAAGGTTACTCCGCGGAACCTGAATTAGAATTTAGATTAGTTACGCATCACTATCTAAATCGATATATTATACTTTCGTACAACTGATAAATCGCAGTAGGCCACATCAAGTCAATCGAGGCAGTCGATGACCTCAGTTCGCTATGGTCATTGTCAATTTGTCACATTCGATATATACTTTCCTCCACTTTCTCAGTTAATTAATTTGAAAATTTCCACCATATTCACAAACTTGGGCCACCAGTACTCCATCCGTATAGATGTTAGGTCAGGTACAGGAGAAAATTTTCCACCATATTCACAAACATTTTTAATACGCAAAATTTTATACGGATGGAGCCATTTCTGCATCATACCCAAAAATTTTAGAGGCCTACTTGAATTTCTGCATCATACGCAAACATTAAATTTTTTCTGCTGCCCCGGCCCCGTTGTTAATTAAAGAAGAGCATCAATGAGCTTAGCTTGATATTTCCTTAATTAGATAAACAATGAACTTTTATCATGACGGAATTGAAGGTGAACAAAGGTAATTACTAATTAGAAGTACATGCGAGAGTTTGGAGGTTAAAAACTTGTCTGTAAGGACAAAACTGCCGATAATTATAATCTCAAAGGTTTCTTGATCAAGGGGGATTCTGGTTAGTTTATATATAAACTCTAAACCATTTGTTTTCTCACCATGTAACTTTATTCAAACAGTGGTTGGACTTCTAAACCATTTTTTAAAATTTAAGTTGTACTCGAACGTTTCAATCAATTTTAATACTCCAGTCTGATAGAATTCATAGTTGTGTGAGTGTGTATTTTGGATGTGTTTGGGAGAGAAACTGAGAGAACGTTGCTCTCTGTGAAAACAGAAGGATTTGGAAGAGTGAAGTCTATTGCATTTTTCATTACAAGCAAAAACAAGAATATAACCGTTGAGGAGAGAGAAGAGAGATTCTTCTCTAACTGCCTCAATACAAAACTCAATCCTAGCCATTGAACTATCATCCTATAAGATGATTACACTTGTCACAATCTAACACCTTACTTAAGAAGCCACTTGGACTCTAATCCAATGGTTCTTATTACAAGCAGCAGAAAAAGCTTTTAAACTAAAATAAAAAACAGAAACATTCAAAAACAGAATGGGATGGCGGGAAGAGATTTTATCTCAGCTCAAAAAGGGTTACACATCAACACTCCCTTCTAACCCTTTGACTGATTTAACTCCCAGCAGGTTTCTGAGATGCACAAAACGATCCTTGGATAAAGCCTTGGTTAGGATATCTGCAATTTGATCTTCAGATTTGCAGTAGATTAGCTCAATCTCCTTTGCTTGGATAGCTTCTCGGATGAAATGGAATTTCCTGCTTATGTGCTTGGATTTCTGATGAAAGACAGGATTTTTTGCCATTGCTATGGCAGAGGTGTTGTCACACAGAATTGGTGTGCCTTCCACTTGCTCTTCTCCAAAATCCTCAAGTATAAACCTTAGCCATTTAGCTTGTGATGTTGCTTCAGCAGCACTCACATATTCAGCTTCAGCAGTAGACAGAGCTACTGTATTTTGTTTGATTGAGGCCCAAGAAAAACATACCAGATCCCAGAGTAAACACATATCCTGAGGTACTTCTTCTGTCATCCTCACTGCCTGCCCAGTCACTGTCACAGTAGCCTATTAAGGTAGCTGCCTTGCCTTTTTTAAACTCAACTCCATAGTCCAGTGTGCCTTGTACATATCTCAAGACCCTTTTGGCTGTTCCTATGTGTTTCTTGGTAGGATTGTGCATGAATCTGGCAAGCAAACTAGAGGCAAACATTATGTCTGGTCTAGTAGCTGTCAAATATAGCAGGCTGCCTACAATCTGCCTATATTCACTTTCATCTGCCATCTCACTTCCATCTTCTTTGCACAGCCTTTCATTTGCTACCAAGGGGGTCGCCACAGACTTACAACCTTTTAAACCAAACTTCTCAATCACTTTCATTGCATATTTCTTCTGATGGAGAAATATGTATTTATCAGTCTGCACTACTCCCATGCCAAGAAAGTGATAGAGCAGCCCGAGATCAGTCATCTCATAATGCTTCATCATGTCATTTTTGAATTCTTCAAGCATTTTTACACAGCTTCCAGTATAAACAATATCATCCACATAAAGAGAGACAATGAGAATACCTGAGCCTTCATCAGTTTTAATATAAAGTGTAGCTTCACTTGGACTTTTCTTAAATCCTGCCTTGTTGAAGTAGGAATCTATCTCATCATACCATGCCCTTGGGGCTTGTTTTAATCCATATAAGGCCTTGTTCAGCTTATACACTTTGATTTCTTCATTCTTTTTCACAAAACCCTGCGGCTGCTCCACATATACTTCTTCTTTTAGAACTCCATTCAGAAATGCAGACTTGACATCCAGTTGGTATAAATGCCATTCCTTCTGTGCAGCCAGAGCTATCAAAGTCCTAATGGTATCTAACCTTGCCACTGGGGCAAAAGTCTCATTATAATCGATTCCAGGTTTTTGTGAGTAGCCTTTAGCCACTAATCGAGCCTTATTCTTCTGTACAGTGCCATCTAGATTGAGCTTGGTCTTATAGACCCATTTGACACCAATGACTGGTTTGTTAAAGGGTCTTTCCACAAGCTGCCAAGTGTTATTCTTCTCAATCATTTCTAACTCAGCTTCCATTGCCCTTCTCCAAGACTCATCTAGATCAGCCTCTTCAAAATTCTCAGGCTCCATAATGCACATATTACACTGAGCCATAATGTCATTAATGCTCTTCCATTTCTTTGGTGTATGATCATAAACTTGAGAACTTCCTTCAGTGCTTTCATCCTGCAGAGTAGGATCTCCATCTGCTTGTATTTGTGTATCCAAGCTTTGACTTGGTTCTTCTAGTGCTATGACTTCTTCATGTATTTGCAGTGGTGCATTCAAGTCTGGATTTAGAGCATAGTCTTGATTTCTAGTAGGCACAAGCACTGTCATTTCTCCTTCTCTAGCATTCTCCCATTTCCATAAGCCTTTTTCATCAAATTTCACATCCCTTGACAGAATAATCTTCCTATTGCTTGGATCAAACAGTCTATATCCCTTTTCACAGAGACCATAGCCTACAAAAATACACTTGTGACTGTTTTCTTCAAGCTTATGCCTCAATGCTGAAGGAATAAGCACATGACAAGGGGATCCAAATATTTTCAGATGTGCAACTCCTGGTTTTCTGCCAGTATAGGCCTCAAATGGTGTTACCTTATTGAGAGCCTTGGTAGGACATCTATTCAGCAAATAGACTGCAGTATTTACAGCCTCTGCCCAAAACTCATAAGGAACACCTTTCTCATGCAGCATTGATTTAGCCATTTCAACCACTGTTCTATTCTTCCTCTCAGCTACTCCATTCTGCTGAGGGGAGTAAGCCACTGTTAATTGCCTTTGAATGCCAGATTCTTCACAAAAACTGTTAAACTATCCTGACAAGAATTCTCCACCCCTGTCACTTCTCAAACTCTTTATCTTGAACCCACTTTGCAGCTCAGTCATAGCTTTGAATTTCATGAAACACTCCAATGCACTTGATTTGTTTCTAATGAAATACACCCAAGACATCCTAGTATGATCATCAGTAAACAGTAGAAAATACCTGTTTCCAGAGAGGGATTCTGTTTTCATTGGTCCACAGATGTCTATGTGAACCAATTCCAAGGGGTTTGAAGCTCTCCAAGTGGATTCCAAAGGAAAAGAATCCCTATGCTGTTTTCCTTGCATACAACCATCACACACCACTGACATTTGCTCCAAGTGAGGTAATCCATGAACCATCTTTTGATTCTCAAGCAGCTTCATACTTCTTTCATTTAAATGTCCTAGTCTCTTATGCCATGTCTGCAAGCAATGTGTGACACTTGCTTTTAGAACCAACTCATTGGCAGGCATCATTTTCAATGGGAAGCATCTATTGTTTGTCATTTGCATATTCACAATTAGGTTTTCCAGTGACTGATTATCATAAATTCTCACCATATTTTCTCCAAACACAAGGTGGTAGCCATGTTCCATCATTTGCCCAACACTTAGCAAATTTTCCTCAAGACCAGGTACAAGCATGACTTCATGAATATGCTTCTTACCAAACTTGGTTTTTATCACCAAGGTTCCTTTTTCAGCAACTGAAACCACTTCTCCAGTTCCCATCTTCACCTTAGAGGTCAAATCCCTTTGAATATTCACTAAAAGTCCCTCATCTCCTGTCATGTGATTACTGCACCCACTGTCAATGTACCAAGAGTGATTTACCTTTACATCTGTTGCAGCATTACAGACATAGAATAAAGTACCAGGTTCTTCCATCTCATTTGCATAATTCACCCTATGTGCATTTCTATTTCCATTGCAGTCTCGGACCATATGTCCAAATTTTCCACATCCATAACATTTAGGCTTGCCTTCATACCAGCATTTGCCATAATGTAACTTGTCACAATGCTTACAAGCTGCAATGTTTCCATCATTAGGCTTCCAATGTTTTTGAAAGTTTTGAGTTCCAGGGGCACTTTTCTGAAAATTCTGATTTCCAGAAAGACTCTCACTCTTAGGCTTCTTTTCTTCAACATTCAGACTGGCAAAAGCCCTTTCTGAAGAATTCTCAATGTGCCTATCCAATCTGAGTTCAAAACTCTTCAAGGAGGCAACCACTTCTTGAACTTCCAGAGTTTCAAGATCCTTAGAGTGCTCTATCACAGAGCATATAGAGTCATATGACTTTGGCAGGCTAAACAATAGTTTCTGCACAATTCTCTCCCTAGATAGCTCCTCACCATAACTCTTCATTTGATTCATCATATTAAACAATCTAACCAGATAGATAGATAGAGATTCACTATCCTTCATGCGAGTATATTCAAATTCCCTACGCAACCCTTGCAATTTAACATTTCGTACCTGTTTATCTCCTCTGAATTCCAGTTTCAGAATATCCCAAGCTCCCTTCGAGGTCTCCTCATTCACAATCATTGGGAATAGCTGATCTGAAACTGCACTTTGGATTAATCCAAGTGCACGAGCATCCTTCATCAGAATCTGAGCCACCATGGACTTCTTAGTATCTGCAGCCTCCTCTTTTTCCTTCTTCATGTCTGAGTCATTTAGCCCATTCTCGACCAGATCCCACAGACCACGTGATTTCAGAATAGTCTTCATTCGAATACTCCAGAATTCGTAGTTTTCTCCATTGAAAACTGGTGTTCGAAGCTCAGCTGCTCCAGATCCTGCCATATGAGACACCTTGATGCAAGAACTCGCTACTTCGATCTCCAAATCAGCTCAACAATAGCTCAGATCGAGCTCGATTTTCTGTTCACAGATCATGCCTAGCTCAAACAATCAAACTAGGCTCTGAGGCCATGATAGAATTCATAGTTGTGTGAGTGTGTATTTTGGTTGTGTTTGGGAGAGAAACTGAGAGAACGTTGCTCTCTGTGAAAAACAGAAGGATTTGGAAAAGTGAAGTCTATTGCATTTTTCATTACAAGCAAAAACAAGAATATAACCGTTGAGGAGAGAGAAGAGAGATTCTTCTCTAACTGCCTCAATACAAAACTCAATCCTAGCCATTGAACTATCATCCTATAAGCTGATTACACTTGTCACAATCTAACACCTTACTTAAGAAGCCACTTGGACTCTAATCCAATGGTTCTTATTACAAGCAGCAGAAAAAGCTTTTAAACTAAAATAAAAAACAGAAACATTCAAAAACAGAATGGGATGGCGGGAAGAGATTTTATCTCAGCTCAAAAAGGGTTACACATCAACACAGTCTCATTCCAAAACTGGATCAGTTTCACCAGACACGATGGAGCACTAGCTAGGGAAACAAAAACTAAACAAGTTAAATATACATTTAGCCATGAACAAACAGCCAAATTGATTATGAACCAACCAAGGCACTGTGATGTGTGGAAGGTTACCTTAACTCTTTTTATTATTATAAAAGGTTACGTATGGGACATCAAATAGTAGATGAAGATCTCGTATGGGACATGGTGCCAGGAGTTAGGAATTAGAAGCAATTGCAAAGATGCAACTGAAAGTAAAGTAGAAAACATGATGGCGAAGCTAAAGTTGGTGGGAGAGTAAGTAGGGAATCTTAGCCTACCCGCAACAGCCGAGCTGTAGGCAAGTAAGCTTGCACCATGGTGTGGTGGTACGATGGTTTCCAAATGGAGAAGACAACATTGATATTCCCAGCAACTTGATTTGAATTAGGGCAACAAGTACTTGAGAGAATGTAAAGGTAAAGAGTCCCACATTGGAAAGTTAGAAAACCTTGCAAGGGATTTTAAGGAGTTAGGCTACTCCTTCCATTGTCAATTGGTTTTTGGGTGGAACCTCAACTTCCTTCATGGTATCAGAAAAGGTTAGCCCATGTAAAATTCGACATACGTGTGATCGAGAATGTGAAGGTAAAAGGTCCTACATTGGAAAGTTAAGAAACCTAGCAAGGGCTTATAAGGAGTTGGGTTACTTACCCCATTGCCAATTGATTTTGGGTGGAAGCAGCAGGCCTAGTATTGAATGTGAAAACAAAGAAATTGTGTACATGTAAGATTATGGTTTGGCGCCTTTGAGAGAGACACCTTTGTTGAGATTAGGTATATTTATAGAAAGAAAGAGAAAAGGTGCATATTAATATTGTGTGTTTCTTTGGATTCTGAAAGAACTTCAATCTAATTGCGGACTGATTCTCGTGCAACTAAAATACAAGAAAGTTCCACACCAGTTGGGTAGGAACAAGGTCATCATCCGCATTTCTGACAAGTCAATCTAGGGTCTTGTTTTGGTCATGAACAAGGTAATCAAGTAAAAAACTAACCAGGACGTGCCCGCTGATCAAGTAAAATGGGCTCCTTTTCGCTTCTTTCCTTGCTTCATTTGACAGATACAAAAATACTAATGGCCCTAATCAAGTGAAAAAAGAGCCTTAACTTGTAGACCATAATCCTATGTTTGAACTTCCATGGCACATTGACAACGGTGTATGAGAATACCCCATCTCCTTCCTAACTTTGGCAAAACAAAAAGATTTGATGTATATAAAAATAATAAAGAAAGAGAAAAGAAATCTTGATAAACAAACATATAAAACTAAAGGTTGAAAGAAAAGCTTGTATGCAACCATGTTATGTTATGTAAGTATATATTTGATTCAACAACTGTGTTTCATGAGAGGATTTCTTTTAGTAAAATGGAGACTGGATACCAAAGAACTTAAAACAAAATAACCGATATACTACTGGTTTTAGCTTGCAGGCATATTCTTGCTAACACTTAGTAATGTGAGGCCAAACATGTTTATCGAGGAGTGAATTATACTCCTCCTCCTTGCTTCGTCAGTTTTAGTCGGTCCTTTAATTTAGGTTTTGACCGTTGGGTTCTTGTAATGATCCTCTCTAGGTATTCCAGTCTCGTCTTGTAGTTGTGTTTGACTTTTATAAAGCCCCGTTATTGGTAATACTTGCAAGGGAAAAAAATTAATTGAAAAAACCATTTTATTAATTGGTTTCATAAAGTGGTTAATTTATTTTCATTAATTAATTGTTGTTTTGCTTAATCTATCATAAATTTGTTCTTTTTTCTGGTTGGAGAGGCCACCACAGAGGAGAGAAGTGCCAGGCACAAGGAAGAGGTTGGAAAATGAGGGGGCTTTGTTTCGGTTTTATATTGTAGTTAATAGGCCTTGTTATAACGTTTAACTAGAAAACTCTTATTAGCCGAGTAGTTCTATGGTGAGGGTGGAGGGGGTTGTGAGGATGAGGATGTCATATATGGATCATAAACTTCACTTAATTTAATAAAATGATCATGTGACTAGTATAAAGATCCACATGAATGGTTCATATATGACATCCTCACTATAAAATTTCCCCTAGCCGAGTCGTTCTATGGTGAGGGTGGAGAATGAGGGGGTTGTGGGGATGAGGATGTCATATATGGACCATAAACTTCACTTAATTTAATAAAATGATCTTGTGACTAATATAAAAATCCACATGAGAGGTTCATATATGACACCCTCACTATAAAATTTCCACTTATTAACCTTTCCTTTATTGTCATTTCTCTCTGCTTAGGAGAATACGGAGGCCAAAAATTGGATCTACTAAAAGCCAATACGGAGGCCAAAACTATGAAGCACTTGGTAATCTTCACCAAAAAATAATATTTTACCAAACCCGTCCAGATTCAAGAGAAAAAGTTCAACCACCCACACATGCATTATAAAACCTAATATGGTTCTTGCTTTTCTGCAGAGCGAACCTTTTCTTAATTAGCTTTCTTAGCTTGTTGCAATTCAAGCTCACCATCCATGGAAGCAAGACACAATGAGGTAATTATTTATCTATTTTTTTGATGAAGTATGTGTATTTACTATTTTGTACCTATTCTGCCGCCCCTTAAATCCCTTGAAGACGAATATATATAAAGTGCTACTATTTCCATCAACTTATACTATTTTCCCATCCACTTTATCGTTAAAAATTTGGGGCTGTACAACCACCTTTGACACTAGTTCAGATGTTGGTTTTGGATGGTCTTCCTGGACCTCCTTAATTGTAATGCTTTGTGGGGAATTTCTCTTATCTAGGGCATAGCCCCTCCATATGAAAATTCCTCTTTTGAATGCTCTGTACTTTGGCCTCAGCGGCGTTGGAATGATATATATCTATTCATTTTGGGTTTTGTCTAGTGAAGGAGTGAGGGTTGCGGTGGGAAAAACAAATTGGTGGTGGGGATGGCTGTGGATTGGAGAAGGAGAGGTGGACATGATAAGCGTAATAGTCAGGGTGTTAACCGTGTTGGGTTTTCACCAGAATTTTTTACTTGATACAAATTAATAAATTGAATTACTATACTCAATTATTTTACATATTACATTAATTATCTACTCATCATCGATACTAGCAAAAAATATTACATGTACTAAGTTAAATATATACACATGTCACTAACAAAATTCAAATGGTAGTTTATTACTACAATTAAAGTCAAAATAAAACAAAAAGACAGTATGGGTAGTAATAATAGTGGAAAAGGGAGAGAAGAAAAACATAAAAGGCACTTTGAAGTTTGATAAAAGATGTGTAATTGTGTTAAGAAACTCAATATCTCGAGAACATTAAGAGGGGCCTAGGACCCCCCGCGGGCCTTAGCTCCCTCCACCCCGGTACGCTACTGCTTGGGCATGGAGCAGAGCAGGGCCATGGTTTTCTAAGCTGCGTATGTTATTTTTTAATCACAAATGTTTTCTCTCACAATTGATTTTTCTCACAGCAAATCTGAAGGCGATTATTTTCACAGCACAACAACGTCAAATTTGTGTGGTTTTTGACAGGCATGGGCAGGGAGGATTTGGAAGGTGCTGGTCTTTACGGAGATATCAAGCATGGATTGGAATGGAGGTGCAATAACAATCTGATCGCCTGACTTCAAATCTGGACGGTCCATTTAATCTTGAAGCATTTCCAAGCACGAGAGACATTATTCTTCATGCCACGCATGGGTGGCCTTCCTCGCATTGGAAGCAGGTTAGGACGATGGCTAGAGGAAGTTGGGGGAGATGCCAAGCACCGAGACACTGAGACGGACTTTACTAGGCCAGAAAAATTACAGTGGCGATTTAAGTTGCATGTTTTTTTCATACAATTACTTAGCATCTTCAATGAATGAATCAAGTGTAATTTTCCCAAATAAATAAAGAGGAACTTGCTTATTTCGATTGTTTCTATGATCAAATGGGTTTCATCGATCCATTTTATTTTCAGATTATTTTTATATTTTTATATTTTTATATTCTTGTTGTTTTTTTTGGGCTAAGATATAATTTTGTTCCACCTGAAATTTGGTAGGTCGTGACAAAAGTAACAAAATGACGATTATTTTGCAAGCCACCAAGTTACTACCGTCTTTACCATTCTTCTTTGTGGCATAACGCGATGGTGACTATGTCTAACTCTTGGCCTTCCCGTCGCTAATTACATCAAATTCTTGGGCTCCTCCGCCCTTACATGTTTTCATCGGGAAATCCATTGATGTATAATTTCTTCAGACTTAAGTAAGAGTTAATTGTTAAAGGCGAGGCTGGCCTAAGACTTTTGGTGCATGGGACAAAGACAAAACTATAATCTGTCGTACATCCCTCACAATCTAACCTAGGAAAATACTTTTATCTTCATTTTAGATTATTAAAAGATATTTTACAAATAAAGGATTTTCAAAGATTTTAATTAACTTATTTATTTATTTATTTATTTTATTAGTTTGAATGAATATTCATATGTGCTATAATAAAATAACGCGTAAAATTGATTGAAAATAGTTAAGTTAATTCCCAAAAAATGTTGCCTATAGAGAAATAGAGATGGCAATCGGGGTCACTCGGGGTGGGTATGCATTCGTATTTACTCCGTCAGGTTTATATTATAACTAAGGAAGTAAACAAGAAATAGATAAGAGTAGAGAGAAAATATGAACGCATTTCATTCTATTTTTTATTTTTAAGATGATTTCTAAACTATTATTCTAGCCTTTTTGAAGAATACTAAAAAACCGCCGTAACCTAACAGAGCTTCAAGTTATGAGCACTTGTATCAAGTTTGATAAGAATACAAACCCTTTCTTACTCAAATGGTAAGGAGTAAGTACTTGAAAGAAAAACAAGTTACAAAGAAATAAGAAAGAAAAATGAATATATAAGACTGAAGAAACTAATATGAAATATGTAATATATATTAACGAAACCTTCCAATAACATCCAATATGATTATGAGACTACTTGAAAGAAAACATTGAGCATTTTCAAACACATAAACAGAATTCAACAACAGCTTTCATGGTTGAGAGGTTGAATCCCTCAATTGAAGCTCCATGTATATGTATCACGGACAGCAAATCCATGAATATCAGCAGTTGTCATAGGTAGCAATGTAGGTGTCCGCGTCATGCGACGCTGACATAGCTTTTGGAGCAAGCCCAAACCCTCGGCCATCAAATAGTAGAAGATGAAGATCACGTATGGGATGTGGTGCCAGGAGTCAGGAAAGAGAAGTGATAGCAGAGATGCAACTGAAAGTAAAGCAGAAAATATGATGGCCAAACGAAAGTTGGTGGGAGAGTAAGTAGGGAATCTTAGCCTAGCCGCAACAGCGGAGCTGTAAGCAAGCTTGCAATGGCAACCATGGTGGTGGTACGATGGGTTTCAAATGGAGAAGACAACATTGATATTCCCGGGAACTTGATTGGAATTAGGGCAACAAGTACTGACACTATAAACACAAGAATGGAATGGGGGGAAGGAGCAGGCAAATGTTGCCTTGCAAGATTGATAAGCCGAGTATTGAATGAGAAAACAAAGGAATTGTGTACATGTAAGGTTATGGCTTGGCGCCTTTGAGAGTGAAGATCGGCCATGCTCGCAGAGAGAGACCTTTGCTGAAATGAGGTGTATTTATAGAAACAAGAAGGGTTCGTTTATATACCAGTTGGGTTGGTGCTACGGGGCATCAGCATTAATTTTGACAAGTCAATCAAGCGCCTTATTTTAGTCATGAACAAGTTAATCAAGTAAAAAACAAAGCAGGTCATGAAGCAAGAAGCTTTGTCAAAATGGGCTAGCTCGTTTTCTCCTCCTGGTTTTGTTTGAGGTTCTACTTCCAAACATCCTAATCTGCTATAGATGCTGCTCTCTCAAAATCTACATAGCCTTGGCAAAATTTGAGTTAATCTTACTCTGGAAATTGCATGCCCCACTAATATTAGTACTACTCTAAAAAATAACAACATAAATAATTGATTGTGCGTCAAAGTAACTCTCTCTGAATAAATAATAAAAATAATTGATTAACTGGATGAAAAATAGTTTCAGTAATCAAGCATTTGGTCCTCGCGTGGCAGGAAGGAAGACCATTCAAAAAAGAGTGACTAATTTGCAATGCTTTGTATATTAATTGAAATTTTGCGTCCAGTTAAGCCCACAGAAAATTCTACTTTAATTTCTTTCTTATTGGGGCCTTGGCCCTCTTATATACCTTGCCAATTTTTTCTCTAGCGGCCCATGGCAGTGATTGCATTGTCCTTCCATAATCCTTCGTTTGGATGAAGAAATTAAAAATTATATAGAATTCTAAAATAACGGAATTTAGATTTACACCATTTCAATTTTCTGGCAATTGAAAATTTCATTGTTTGAATTTATGTATGTTGAATTTTGTAAATGACACTATGGAAATTGTGAAATGACGCTTATTTCGATGGAAATTAAACTTGGGAATTTGATATCCCAATTTTCATGATTTTTTCCACGCGTCATTTAATAAATTCCACACTTAAGTTGCCAAACAAGGGAATTGTTAATTTCTCCTCTTAAATTCCCGATTTTTAGCTAAATTCCGAGTTGTTTTCCCTCATCTAAACGAAGGGTAATGGCAAAAAAAAACTAAAAAAGGGAGAGAAAGGTGGCAAGGGCTGGGTTATTTTTTTTTTTAATTTTATAAATTCGCACGGGTTGTCTTGTATAATTTATTAATTATTTTTAGGTTAAAATCTCTAATTAAATTTAAATATTAAAATAGTTATTTTTTAGTCCGACAGAGCACCAAACATAGGTCTTCACTATTTTTATAATTCAACTTCTTAGTCCAACACAACATCAAACATAGGTCAGTATTTAATCCAGCTTAGTCCAATTCGAGTTAATCTAAGACAGTTAGTCTAGCCCATAACAGTCTGTTGTACCAAATGACCCCATATGGTACGAGAGAAGACAACTTAGAATACAAAAATACAATATTATACATACACACTTACATACATGCATCAACTCATCGGGCACCTTCCCATCCTTAGCCACGAGCTCCAGGGTTTTTAAGCAAATTGAAAATATTGTGAAGGTCAGATTTCAAGCAGGCCATTATCATACAAATGTGAGGGGCAATTGGCGAGCCCTTGTCACCCAACGGTGATGCTCGAATAAGTAGAATAACACCCAAAGAAATCCATGAACAGCTTGCTGGTAAGCCAATCGACCTATCATTCTAACCCATGCAAAGCACTCGCTCATCAGATACATGAAGAACACCATGTAGGGGACATGGTGCCAAGAATCGGGAAGCAGAAGGGAGAGCAGCGAAGCAACTGAGAGTAAACCAGAGAACCCTACGGCGAAGCTAGAATAGGTAGGAGAGTGAGTAGGGAACCTTAGCCTGGCCCCAACAGCCAAGCTGAATGCAAGTAAGCTGGCTATGGCAACCATGGTGGTGGTATGTTGCGTTTCAAAAGGTGAAGACGCTCCTTGGAATTTAATCTGAACAAAGGTGAGGAGAATGGGAACTATAAAAGCAAGAATGGCATGAGTGGAAGCGGAAGCGGAAGTGGAAGCAGGAGCAGGAGCAGGCACTTGTTGGGCAAGATTGATTAGTAGAATGTTGAATGTGACATAAATAAAGGAATCACGCTCATGTAAAACTATGGATTGCCATTGATAGCGGATTTCTGCAGCCATGGCATTAGAGTGGTTTAAAGGAATATTAATTTATCTTCTAGGTGAGACTCCTTCCGAAATGTAAGTCCATGAATTATATAGACCCAAAAAGTTACCTAAAAAAATGTGCTACCTCTTGAAATCCATCACTTCTTTCCAGTGATTTATTTATATCACATTTACTGACCACCTCTTTAATAGAAATAAGCCTCATCAAATACTTGTGGGAGAGGTGATCAGCAATATCTTCGATAAATATGTAGAAATAACATCACTTTTTTTTTTTCTTCATCACATCCACATCAAGTGTCAACCACCAAGTTGATGCATTAGGGAATTATATTATTATTAAAACATGTCACTCGTTAACAATTTTAATCAATGCTATTTGTAAAACATTTTTTAATCATCAGATAAATTCATGGGGACCTATTTCCAAATTATTTTTGGCCAACCCAATTGTATAAATATGTATTAAGTTTCACCTTTCCCCACTTCTCCATCTCCTCACTAGTTATTACATTACTTTGTATAATATATCTATGTGATGACTGCGACATTCACATTTGGCTCACTTCTTTATACCATTCCATTTCACAATAAATGGACGAGAAGTAGTCTATCAGTCCAAAGGAATGACCAAACAATTTCTTCAATCCCAATCCCTTTCAAGCAAATGACATTTTTGTAGCATAAAAAAAGCTTTTTTATTTTTAAACATGAACTTAGTGTTGCACTATGCTCATTATTTAATAATTTCCTAATGAACAGAGAGCTTCCAAAAAGAACAAGAAGTTTAACAAAATTTACAATGAAAAAAGGTGTGTCTTACTTCGGCGGCCGAGGTTTGTCTTGTACCAAGCCAGTCAATCGAGGGAAACAGACGCATCCCGATTCTTCTTTTCTCTCCATTTTCCTCAAATCTCACTTAATAAATATTAGGACAAACTACATATCATCCCGCAAATTATGAGGTAATTTTTAACTTCATACTTATTTTAAAGGACATTTACAATAACATATTCAAACTCGTGAAAAATCTATAATTTACTTATTTAATTAGCGAAACTATTAGTAAGTATGTTAACTCTAATAAATACTCGAGCCCATTAACTCCCAGGAAGTGCGCTACATAGAGAAGTAGAAAAACTTCCCTTCAATCGCAACAAAAAGTGATAGGCACAAGTACCTATCACAAATACGTAAGGTGATAAGAAGCTGAGGATTATTGGTTGCAAAATTTAAGCAAAATTTTGGTAGTGATCGGGTACCAGATCACTGAATCGATATTTATTATACTTTTTGTACACCTGATAATAAAGTAGGCCACCTCAAGTCAATCGTGGCAGTCGCTATGGTCTTTGTCAATTAGTCGCATTCGTTATTATTATTATTATTTGGATACGGGTCGCATTCGATATATACTTCCTCCACTTTCTCAGTTAATTAATCCGAAATTTTCCACCATATTCAGAAACTTGGGCCACCAGTACTCCATCCATATAGATATTAGGTCAGGTGGAGGATAAAAAGTTTATACCACCGAGATGTTTTGCTACCCTTAATCAGTTACTTTTCTCCATACATGATAAAATTTTCATGTGGAGAAGCATGATTAGATGAGAATGGTAAAATAATATTTTTTTTCTTAACGTGCAAGTCATACTTTCCGCCATACATGATAAGAATTCCACATAACAAAACCTGATTGGATGATAATAACAGAACAATGTTTTTCCCATGTAAATTGGTAGAGACATACAACTGTTGCTACTGTTGTGCTTTCCTTCAAATTTGGAGACTCAAACAGCCAATGGAATCACATGCACACTCTAGTTGGGCTTGAGAAAATCAAAAGAGATGGAGAAAAGAAGTCGGCACTAAAGGGCATGCAAGTTGTGTTTAGAATTTTCAATATTAAGAGAGGAGAAGTACTACTACAATTTGCTCAAAGTACCTTTTTTTCTTTTACTCAACCCTGGTTTATGAGATTTGAATATATAACATCCAACAAAATGAAGGGATGCCAGAAGAAGAAGAAAAAAAACACCATATTGGCTAACGATTGATTATTTAATTGAAGCTGGTGCTTATGGGGTCGAATGCCTTCTACGTTGAGCAGCTCAGTCAAAACCTCGAATGCCTTCTGAAAATTTCTACCATATTCAGAAATTTGGGCCACCAGTTTCTCCATATAGATATTAGGTCAGGTAGAAAAGAAAAGGCGTGATTGGATGAAGATGGCAAAACAGAACTTTTCCGTGACATGCAAATCATTCTCCAAGTAGAGACATACCACTGTTGCTGCCCAACATTTGTGGCCCAAAAGAATTGGATCATCTTTAGTGGCCTACTTGAATTTCTGTATCATACGCAAATATTAAACTTTTTCTGCTGCCCTGGCCGCGAGATTTTGGAGGTTAAAAACTTGTTTGGTAGGACAAAACTGCCCATAATTATAATATTAGAGGTTTCTTGATCATGGGGGTATTCTGGTTAGTTTATTTATAAACTCTAAACCATTTGTTTTCTCATCATGTAACTTTATTCAAATAGTGGTTGGACTTTAAAACATATTCTGTAAGAATCTCTATAGAGCACTCGTTTGTCTTACTCCATTCTGAGGATTTTGTGAAAAAGGATGTGTTGATGCTTTGTGTTAGTTTATAGGCTATATTCATGTTAATTATATATAAGATAAATGCAGAAATAAATTTAAAATAACACAAAAGCATATACCCATGAATGAACCAGCCATTCCTAATGTGATCGGTGGGAGTACTAGAAAAGAAATTAATGCGTCCACCCCTTTCACTCGAGTTCGACTGATCATCAATGATTATTTCGTCTTAAGTGACACTTAAATCTCATAAATGATAATTATTAAGTAAAAAGTTAATGACAGCAAAAGTCTCTTCTCTTAAGTTATAATTTGTGTGTTGAGCAACGCTAGTACTATTTAATTATCCAAAGGTATACGTGAGAAATTTTTTATTCTTAAATTATGATATAGTCCTTTGAAATTAAACGCTAATTACAATTCAGTCTGAGATTGGACGAAATTAACGTGTTATAAAACCAAAGAATTGAGGAGATAATTTAGAAGCAGAGAAAACTCGTAAGATTGGTTTCTCTCTTCAGTATTATCTCTGTCTAGAATTACAAGGAGGGGTGAACCCTTTTGTAGGCAAAGCCCCTTCCAACATGTGGTGGGCTCCACCTTATCATTTACAACACTCCCCCTTGGAGACCACAAATGATACGGAATATGCCTCGTTAAAAACCTTGCTAGTAAAAACCCAGTGGGACAAAAACTGGTCGAAGGGAAAAAAGAGTACATAACCATGTGTAACATAAAATTCTATGTATATTGACATACGTGCGACACTGCCTCGTTAAAACCTTGCCAGGAAAAACCCAGTGGGATAAAAACCTGGACGAAGGAAAAAGAGTACAGTGTGTAAAGGTCTTTATTGACAGCACGCTCCCCCTGATGCTTGGCAAAATATCTTTAAGCCATACTATTGATCATCTGTCTGAGTATCATAGCTGACACTACTTTTGTGAGTCAATAGTGTATGAAGGTCTTTATTAATACCACGCTCCCCCTGATGAATATCTCCCCATGAAAACTTCATGACTCACATCATCCCAAAATGATGGTGATGGAGTTGAGCCTTATCTGAAAAATATGATGTCCGGTCCAATATACTTCCGGAAAATCCTTAAAGTGTCCAACGGATAATCCTCATAAAAATGCTTCAATACTTTCTTAGTATAAGCAAGAATCTCGTTGGCATAATGCTCGATCTTTAAGTCGAGACAAATATTTCTCGAACTCTTGAGAAGCTTTAATGTGTTGCAAACACATTATAATCAATATACTCACTGAGGCAATTTATGCACATTAACATTGAGTACAGATTTTGTGCTTCAGGCACATGTCATTCAGGGACTTGCTTCATGCAATTTCAATCCTTTCAAGGATTTTGTTTAAAGGGATTAAACTTTATGACACATTATATAGCTTTAACCTAGCTATTTATACATCTTTAGGGAATCGCTTCTGGCAATATGCTCTGTGCATTTAATAACCTTTAAAGATAACATGTTGGTCTCCGTAAATGTGCAATAAGGGGGCACAATTGAATTTGTAAATATGGAGAAAACCCAACATTCCTTGTTTATGCCAAAAACATTGTGTCATACAAAGTAGGTATATTCCCTTTTATTCCGAACACCCAAGTATAACTTTCAGTATTAACAAATTTTGGGGTTCGTACTGTGGGTTTGTTCTTTCACGTTCATTCTTATCTATAATGGAATTACCTCATTCCATTTTGGCTAATGATATTGTCGACATTTAATAATTGAACGTGGTTCCAATCAACACAGCCCATTGATGATTTGAGTAGCTACTCCAAAATCAAAATTTGTCATTCATCAATTCATGATCCCACCATTCTCATGTGCATGCGCATACATCAATTATAAGCATTTCTTTGCTTTTGGGTACCCAAGCCACTGCAGGGGGCTTTTATTATGTGAGAATGTGGATTATAACCTCCAATGGAGCGTTATTTTATAGTAGGGCGTGGATAATCTCCATTTAGGGAGTTGGAACATTTAGAACCCATATATCTGTCATGCTGCAGGCATGCCACAGATTAATACATACATGTCAATTAATTTCTGGGACTTTAACTTTAACCCATACAATTTGCTACGCATTAGGCGTGCACAATATCAATATTGACATGTCAAAGGATTGTCCTTTCGGGACTTCAATCCACATCATTTGCTACGCAACAGGCGTGCATCATATTGATCACTGCTATACCCATATTTTGTTCTTATGGGACTTTAATCTGTGCAGTGTATTATCAATGTATCCAACTTGCAATCTGTAAAATTTGCGTTAATAATTCATGGATACATACAAGCCATTCTTTTGGAACGGACTTATCTCCCCATTTGGTTACCTTTCAAGATAAAATATCAAATAAGTATATAAGCATAAAATAACACAAGTATTGCTTACATCCTTAGGTGGGAGAAACTTTTCTCAAGTATCATTCAAGCTCGTATCGGCCCAGTAAATGTAGTGCTTGATGATCTAGTTATATCCTGCAAGAGCAAAAATCACAATTCTTTTCTCTGTCAAAAACAAATAACCCTCAGAGTTAGGATCACTTCATGGATTCTTTCTTCGGATGTTCATTCTAAAGAAATAAAATCCCTTATGAACAGAGAGTTATAAAAAGAAAGAAAAGATACAAAAATTGTGATATTGATTGCAAGGTAAGGTAAGCAATCAAGGAAGGAAGCTGGTGGGAGCAAACAACAAGCTCTCATTTCTCCTAGTCTAGAAGGACCTCAGGAGATTAGAGCATAAGGTCGCCTTCACAGTTTCCTGATGTAGCGGAAACGTGATCAGGGATAGTCTTGCTTCCTGAATGGATGATCAGAGATAGTCTTGCTTCTCGGGCATATTGAGTGCTTACTGATAAGAAAAACAAGTAGATATCGCATCACTAGGTATGGAGAAAACTGGATGTCTTCTGCAAAGAAAATTTCGTTAGTAACACATTTATACACAAATACAATGAATAGGTAGAACCGGTGAATTTCAAATTAACCATAGGAAAATTGCGAGATTCTCGGGATACTTTTGAAAAAGTAGCTCCGTGAAATCTGTAAAGCAAGATCGGCTTTGACGAAAATAATACTTGAAAATGCCGAAAGTGCCGACAGGCATTATTAGAGGCCACGTGAAGTTTTGGACTCTGGGAAAGAAAAAGATAATATGGGGATTCGAGAAGATATTGGGATCCTGGAAATGTTGCCACATTTTCGCCTATAGATATTGCCTTTGCAAAACTTGATTGGAGCAACTGCGTTTCAACTCAACTTCCTTCATTTTCTGAAACTTTAGTTTTTGTAAGACTTTCTTCAAAACCTTCTTAAAATGGCTTCCTCTTCTTCCTGCCCAAATTATTTCAATTTAAATGATGCTCCCACAACAACCAGTGACGCCAAAGTTTGGCGTCCATCCTTTGTATCCCAAAATCGTCATCTCACAGCTAATGATTCTGTGATGATGAATGATGCTACTGCTGTCATAGTAGCTAGGAATTTCATTACTCCAATGGATGAAATGTTGTTGACAGGGAGGTCTGAGGAAGAGGCTATTGATGACTCAATGGCTTTTAGCATTCAGAGTGCTGCTTCTGTTTCTAACATGGCTGATCGTTTGCATGCTAGAGCAAACGAGGTTCAGAAGCTAACAACTGAAAATTCGTCTCTTCAAAGAATGCTTCATGAGTCTCAACAGGAGGTTGAGAAACTTAAAGGAGAGAATAATGCCTTGTTGAAACTGGTGAGTTCGTTCTCCGTTGATACACTGAGAAGGCTAGACATGCTGCAGGTCTCCAATGAAAGAATTTTGGGAGACCACGAGAGGCTCATGGCTAAGCTTAAGAGGCGCCGTCCTCTTCCTTCAGAGGCTTCCAAAACATAATGTAATTTTATAGATTTTACAGGGCCTGCACCTTCATTGCAGGTGGAAAAAATCTATCTGTTATATGCTCCTTTCCTGTTATAATAATTGCGCACATTCTTAAACTTGTACATGTGGTTTTCACGTCTTTTCAAAATGACGGTTTGGAACCTTGTGCCTTATAGGTTCAAATAACCACATCGACTCTCCCAAATTTCATATTTCAATGCATGTGAGCCCGTAACTTTTGGCCCGGGCTAAACACAAACTCAGAATTTATTCGCCCTTTTCAAATGGACATGAAATATGGATTGAGTAAAAGCCACGCTAATATCACAATATAGTAGTGAAGAGCATTAACTACTATATACCCACAACTTCAAGTTCAGGATCTCTCATATATTTGGATCCATGGGCTTCCGGCCCAGATATAACAAAATATGTGGGGAGCCTCAATTCATTATTTGAGGTTTATACTGATATTATCCATTTCACGGTGTATTTTTAACAACCGGAATTCACAAAATATATTTC